>NC_092572.1:9620000-9749168 GCF_037975245.1 Apostichopus japonicus
GGAAGATTATGTACTCATGCTCAGAGCATTGTACTTCTACTTGTACTCATACCAAGGGGACATTTTGGAAATTAAGTATCAATTCTAAATGGAAGATTATGTACTCATGTTCAGAGCCTTCTAATTCTATTTGTACTCATACCAAGGGGACATTTTAGAAATTTAGTATCAATTCTAAATGGAAGATTATGTACTCATGCTCAGAGCATTGTACTTCTACTTGTACTCATACCAAGGGGACAATTTGGAAATTAAGTATCAATTCTAAATGGAAGATTATGTACTCATGCTCAGAGCATTGTACTTCTACTTGTACTCATACCAAGGGGACAATTTGGAAATTTATTATCAATATAACTAATGGGAGATTATGTACTCATGTTCAGAGCCTTCTAATTCTATTTGTACTCATAACAAGGGGACAATTTGGAAATTTATTATCAATACTAATGGAGGATTATGTACTCATGCTCAGAGCCTTGTATTTGTACTCATACCAAGGATACTTCAAAAGTATATCATGTACACCTCACCCTGTGGTTGTCATTCTACAATTCTGCTTCTTAGCAAGATACTTTAAGGTATAACTAAAACCATGTTTCCTGCTTTAACACTGATTAATGTCTATAATTTCCAGGTCATCTGCCCATAATAGATAAAGAAGGTTGCTGAAACAGGGTTCACACCATCCAGACAAAGCCGAACATAAGGCGACGACCACGAACTGAATGAAATGTCAATTTATTTATGGCGATAACAAAAGTAATAACCAAATTAATCCTGCCGTCTTCAATTCTAACAAACTTGACTGCAGTTAGTTAATCTGTGCTGCCGCCTGACCTTTTTCCATAGTGTTGATATCATGTAAACCATTTCCTACTGAGTTCATGCCTCACGTAATAGCAAATTATGAATCAGATGAACAGATTAAAGCAACACTCAGGATATTATATTTGTTCTTTGTTCAAATCATATCTTCCTTATGAGCTACAGAATGGTACTACTACAGAAGCTAGCTTTGGTCACATTTTTGGGGGGAGGGGGTGGGGAGGGGGTGGGGAGGGGGAGGGGAGGGGGAGGGGAGGGGGAGGGAAGGGGTTGTGGGTTGTCATATTAAATGCTAATGCATAATATTGGTTTTACGGCTATTCCAATTGATCTGTACTATGAATATAAATTGTGAGAAATATTTGAACAAATAAATATCTATATACTTTCCGTTTGAGATGCAACTTGATAATCAATGATTTTACAGACACTTTCTTTAATGTCCTTCTTTCAGATAATTACCCAATCCTTAAGTGCATTATACCTGTAGGACATGATTACATTAGGTTAATGTCAGGGTGCGTGTCTCGTTAACAGTTGCTTGAAGATTAACAACATTCTGGAAGTTGACTCGGAGAGGGGTTTGATACAGTACAAGTGCAGTAGATGCTTGATTCTCGAAGCTCAAATAAAATCCTGAAATTTATTTACTTTAAAGGAGCTTACAATACAATGATGTAATTTATTGATACCATAAATGTCAGGTGTGTGCCTCTTAGCAAGATTCTAAAGGCAAATGTCTGAAATCTGCTTCTAAAAAGGAAGTTAGGATGAAATAATTCATGATCATGCTTGATACAATAAATGTTGAATACATGTGCCCCTTAATGTGATTCCTGAACCTAATCCCTTAATAGTGCAACTCTGACCGCTGCCTTAAAGATGCTATGAGAATACTGTACATTTGTAATGATACTGTCAACATTTGTTTCTGATGCACTTTATATCACATGAGACTTGAAGCTAACTGTATTGAATCTCAATTCTAATTTTCACTTTGGAGCTTATCGTAGATTACTGCATGCTTCTAGGATATATTTTTTAACCATGTCTTACTCTCCAGATGGTTACACTGAAAGTAAATCTGGTTGTCTGAAATATTTTGCAACTAACAAACCATGTTTCCAACATGAGGGAATGAGCACCATGTGAACTGTAGGAGAGATGTGCAGATCGGTGAATAGGACACCAGGTTTGGGGAAATAGAACACCAGCTTACGGCCAGTAAAACTCCTCTTTACATGGTGGATCATCTATAGCTGGGGTGGGCAACCTACCGCCCGCGGGCCACATGCGGCCCACCAGTGATTTTTTTGCGGCCTGTGAGATGGCTCAAGAAAATGAAAAAAATTAACCTATTTTACATCATCACAAAAAACGAGCTAACTGCTTAGAATTTATCCGCACTAATGATGCTGTCGGGTAGGCCTAAATTATCCCCATTAATCATCAACTGTACTGTATTGACATTATGTTTCTGTGAATACGTTTAAGTACACACACCTATTGCTTGAAAGTCCTCGGAATCAAAGGTTTGAAATCAACAGCAGGTCGTTGGTTAGGTGCGGCCCAGTCAATTTTTCACTCCTTATATCTGGTCATTCATTCAAAAAGGTTGCCCACCCTTGATCTTTATATAGGCATACCTTTAATTTTCGTTTTTATCCACCATCTCTGAAGCAATACAGGGTGATACCAACTTTTAAATATGACCTATTGGGGGTATTTAGTTACAGTACAAAGCAATTTACCAATCTGAATGTAAATAACTAGTTGTCCTATTGATGACTCCCACTGAAGCTGAGTTTGATTCATGTCAAACAGACAATTGGTCGTCATGAGCCGGCTTCTGTTAAATATTTGCCCCGATGCTGGAGTCTTGTTTGGAAATGTCAACCTTGTTCAACTATGAGTTATAAAAGTATAAATTTTTTAAGCTAAACAGGATTAATTTGTGGTAAAATATCAGATCAATTAATTCATTAGGCCTACCATTTCAAATAATGTAACCAAGCTTTCAACCAACTTGTAAATGGATCAGCAGCCATATGTTTGCTATAATTGAAGTACGGTATAGCTGAACAAGTAACCAGCCAGGTAAGTATTTTATGTCCAAATGATAGTAATTATAGTGAAATGCTTTGGTAGTCAGTATAGGCCCCAAATTAGAACACGCTATAATTGCTAGAAGCTTTCAAAAAAGTACTTTCCTGGAGGTCTTTTACTCTCAACATTGTATTCAGACATTTTTAAAGAACACACAAGACACCTGAATGTCCCAGTGAGGAAAATTTCCTCGAAGGTTGTAATAAAAACAGTTTAAGAATTTTGAACAAAGATGACCATATTTGAATGTCTAGCATAATTGTGGTTAATACAGCATACCTTTAAATTTACTCTTCATTTTAATTTGACATTATTTACTATAGTAAAATACAACTTTTCACTCCCTCTCCTCACCGAGCTCTTAATTATATCGTACTGTCTTGTGACGATAATATGACTGAAGGGTAGAAAGTGAGTATTAATGATAAACCATAAAACTTTAAACTGAAATTGATCATCTATCATTTAACAGAGTACGGTGGTTTGCATGTACACTGATAATAATTGGCAAATCACAGATGGTACGACTAAACTATGATAAACTAATTAAAATCCGATCAAGTTTTGAGTACCTCGTTTTAATGATTTAACATCAATTCATGTAATTTGATCAATCCTCGGGCTTAACTTAACCTTTTTAAAGATAATGAGCAAGAAAGTGGTGGATTAATCATTTTTTTTTTTACAAAGACCGGGTAGTTCACTTGATCTGATATTTGAAGACATATGGCAAAAGTGATTCATTTACTGTAGCTGTTGAAGAAACAGAGTTATCTATATAAAACCCCGGCCATATAATACCTAGATCTGAACCGAAAGATCCTGCTTACGTCGTGTGAGAGAGATGAATAATATGTCAGAGATCTACGAGTGGGTTGAAATTGGATGGATCGTTTTAGTTTTTGCCGATTGATGTAACATCTGCAGCCATGTAAATACCCTTGCTCGCAAACTGCACATCTTCGGGTGGTCCAATATTTAATGACACAGTAACAGATGGCGGGTTTAATTTAGCTTAGCAAAACAAACATCATCATTTTGGTTTGTTGACCTTCCAAACTTTCACAACAGATGGTAGAGATATAGTAAATGAGCTGTTAAATATATTGGCTCACAACACTTTCAAGCAGGTAGTTTATTAACCTAAAAGCATCTAACTGCATTTCCAGAGTAAACTGTTCTGCAGGGAATGATTGAGTGTTTACCTTTACTGTGTAGCAGTTTGGAGAGCTCAGAATTGATCAAATACTTATAAAATACTATAGGTTTCTGTGTAGATAACTGCTAGATGCATCTTAAGGAGGTTTAGCTCAGTGGTTAACGCCGGTGCCTTTCAATCATAAGGTCCCGAGTTGGAGTCACTCCAAGATAAATGTATGTCGTCCAGTTACAGAGTTGTTGACATTTGACAATTCATAATCATGGACGTTAAATATGAATCTAAGAGATTGACTTCGGTCAGCTTGCGGCTTTGATAAGCCAATGAGGCTTCTTCGCGAGTTCCTGCTTGCAGGAGGATCTAAAATATATACATACAATACATAAATCTTTGCAATTGTTTAGCAATCTGATCATTTTGTGATACGATATTGGATAAATGATTCCCCGTTCTCATCATTGAAAATGGTCCAATAGAGTTCACATTGGTACATTGGTTGCAATAATGTCATATAAG
This sequence comes from Apostichopus japonicus, assembly GCF_037975245.1. Lineage (NCBI taxonomy): Eukaryota > Metazoa > Echinodermata > Holothuroidea > Aspidochirotida > Stichopodidae > Apostichopus > Apostichopus japonicus. The sequence goes on from NC_092572.1 coordinate 9,624,610, forward strand.
CTGTATCTATATAAGATGATATCTTCCGAAAGGCTGTTACATATCTTAAATTTTGCAAACCTACTATAATAACAATATATATTTTGACCTACAACATGGGATTATGAAGCCCCCCCAAAAAAATGAAATTTGCTTTAGAGGAGCTCAGAACAAATGAAAAATTTTGCTTCATTTATTAGGCAAATATTGGGTGTCCACCTCTTGCTTTTGAGAGACTAGGTTCATAGAACATCCACAGAGTACCCTAGTTGGGACAATGTTATATATGGTTATCTCATGAGCTTTTTGAGTGAATCTGGTCAGAAAAGAAATGTGTTTATAATTTAACTGTAACCAGACGCATCACGGATAATTATCACAACTAATGATGGGACACAGCATTACATAGTGTACCTGACTGAGTACATAAAACATATGAACATTTAAAAATGAAATACAATCGGCTAATTGTTATATTTAATGTGGTGTAGGCCTATAGGGCAGGGGTCCACAAACTGTCATATACCAACCACCCAGGATCTCCAGTAAGGACTATAGTACACCCCACTCCTACCCCTCAGAATTTACCTACAGAATGCCATCTTGAACTGGATGCTAAAAAAATCTAACTAATTGAATTCTGGCAGCAAGTTAAGAAACTCTAGATATATTTTCTGACATCTTGCAAAACTCTGCGACCCAATAAAATGTTTAGGTCATGCCCCCTAAAGTTTGCAGACCATTAGCATAAGGGCAACGAATGGTCCAACTGAATTTTTAAATTAAGCTGTGTGGTCTTTATATTGCATTTATGCCGACAATTGAATCAAATTCATTTAACCAGTCACCAAGATTAATTTGGTCATAAAAAGAGGTACGGCATGATACAATATTTTCATCCAATGTTACTTTATAATGAGCAGGGATGTGCCCACGCTGGGCGGCACTGGGCGGCCCCGCCCAGCACTAAAAATTTCCGCCCAGCACTGTCTTAAAAATTGTGAATCCCGCCCAGCACTATTTTCATGTAAAATCCCGACATTCCTAACAATATATTCAACATAAATTGGGCCTAGCCTGATGCCCAAATCATACAGACTAATAATGCATCAGTTACCCATGCGAGAAAACTTACTTACGGCTCTCAATCGGTCCCTTGCAAAATCTCTTTGAAACAAACTAATAACTTTTACCAGACCTGTATGTAATATATTTCACTAAAAAAAAATAAAAAATGTAAATTGAACATTAGCAAAACTAGTACTTGTGTATGTGCTTAAATAGCTACACAACTGCCAGCATTTGGCACCTGAGCACCTTCAAAAATCGGACGGCGATCAGTATACCCGGCACTCAGGACATCCTGGGCACATCCCTGAATGAGTATATCACAAGTATGGCAAGATGGTTGACCAATTGATATAAAACATAAAAAAACACCAGCTTTTAAATAATTTCAATTAATTTTTTGTTTTTTACCTGATATGAGTAGAAATAAGGAAGACACACAGATTAGGAAGGACGCCATCTTTGTAACGGTAACCAGGTCGATAGCGGTCGAAATATCACATCCTATTCATAAAACATCCACAAACGAATCCTCTCCTAGCTGCAGGGGAGATCAAAAATAAAACAAATAAACACTCTGGCTGCTGTAGAAATGAGTAAATAAAATGACGATTTTATAAATATTGAATTAATCAATTGTTTACACCTCAAAATTGAAGAGAAAACGAAGAAGATCTTCCCGCAGGCATTTTTCTTAATATTTCAATTGACTGACAATGAGAAATAAATCCCTAGTAGTATTTAGTCCCATATTTCAAAGTAAGAAAAAGACAGTGTTGTAGACACTCTTCTTCAACACGATGAAATATATTTCAACCCTTTTCCTTTTCACAGACCATCCACAAGACAAGTCAATCAAATATCGAACCCTAAAGGGACGCAGATGGAATCGGGTCTTTGTCACTTTAGATGAAATCTCCAGGGGTAAAAGACCCTTGAAACCGATCCTGACGAGTTCACAGAAATGCCCTACAAAACCTATACTTGATGAGAGCAAATATTTACTACTGAAAGCTATGATTCTGTTCAAAATATTAGAATAAATTCATAGGTACAATTTTGAGTGATTCTCACAATAATTGTTAAATGTCATTCAATAATTTTAAACAAATTTTCTAAACAAAATCCATTCTATAAAACACATTGGGACAATTCAGATGTTCACATTTTGTGCAGTATTTACTGTAGCTTATGTATTAATTTGTACTTCTAATTTCTAAATATCCCAACTGAAACACTTTGATTTCTCTTCACAAAGATTGCTATGTATACATCTGTGCCCATTTAACAGCCTCTTCTTTTTATCTGATACCAATCAATTATTCTCGGAGACAAAATCTTTTTTTTTGTTTGATATGAATGGCACATTTTTTGAAGCTTTTTACAATAATTAATGACCATGAAGATACAGTACATTTATATCTGTCTGAAAGGAGTGTAAGAAGTGTAGAAACACAATTTAATTTGCAAACATTGAAGTGAAATTAACTCCTAGTCCTAGCCACAAAAAAAATAAAGAAAGCATAGGTACCCTCATACCTGTAGCTAGTCAACAAGCAAGCTGATACATTCTTATTTCTGGTGAAGATTACCACTGAGAAAACTCAGGCTATTGGTTGATATAAATTGTTTTTAAGGGTACGTATACCCTTCACTATGCTTCCTGCCTATCACTTATTATTGGTCTTTGTTTGCCTGTTGTTGTTGTGTAACTTTGTGGTAGAGAGAGAGGCCGGGTATAGATATGAAGATATAAGTTAACAAACAGCCTGAGGGTTAATCAGGTTAAAAGATGATGGCACAGATGGTGTGAATTTAAGCTATAAACTTGTATAAGTGATGGCGGGTATAGGCCATCTGCAGATGTGTGATATATCTTCGAGGGCATAATATGCGACATAAACATGCCATATGTTAAGAAATATAAACTTGTTACTTATCACTAAAATGCAGAGCTGACCGTCAATGAACGTATCTTGATGTACCACATAGGTTATTCTATGTTAAAGACGAACATATGTGTTGTATACTTAAAAAAAAATTACTTACATTTCCTTATATATGTGAGTAAAAACTTCTGATCAGCCTAGGGTTTAAATAGAGTTTAAAATAGATTTTTAATTACAATTTTCAAAAATTGAAACCATTTAAAAGGGCTGGGTAAGGTTATATTATGCCTTTATTAATCTGTATTTGCCTGAAAATATGTCCCCTCCCCCCAAAAAACAAGAGAGATTGACTAATATATAAGGAGAAATTTTCAACTACTCAGCTATACTGTATAGCTATAGACTAATGTAGATATCATTTCAATATGTCACAGTATATCACATTTCAGCTGTTTTTGCAGATATATGTCATGATTGATTTAGTGCAGGTTGTCCAACCTTTTGGTGAGGAGGGCCACCTCGAATGATTATGATAAAGGAGGGGCCGCCTGAGCCTACAAGCTCCTGTGGCATATCCAGGGTTTCGTGCCAGAGCGGCAAATTTCAGTGGCCAAGCTAGGGGTCTGTTAGGGGGTATGGGAAATGAAGTTACCATACAAGTGGAGCTCCACCGTAGGTTGGCGCGTGGCGTACAAGAAAAAAATTGCCCAAAAGACCCCCAGATTGCAGGAAATGACACTTCACAAGCCTTCTGATCTGTATCAAAACAACCTTCAGACATATTGAGATATAATGATCTCTGAAATTTATCAAGAAAGAATTCCTGGGTAAAAGTACATTTGTAAATTAATGTGGTTGGCTGGCCGGACGGGACCTTGCGGCGGCCGCACTGTGGCACGCGGGCCATAGGTTGGACAACCCTGATTTAGTAGTTAATATATATGCCATCTTTAAATTGTTGAAGTTGAATGCAGAACCACAGATGTTTGACTTATGAGAAGGGTGGTCTCTATTTTATACTAGGAAATGTGCATTGCGTGGATGTATTCTAATGGAGAACAAATTACCTGACGTATTTTCCTGCCCTACTCTTATGTGGCACATATCCAACCCGAGATATGACCTCACGGGGTAACGCAAGTCGATTGGAGTTCCCTTGCTACCCTAATGTTAGGCCTACATAATTAGGCCCAGGTCTAAGTTAAGGACAGAAACACGACGAAAATTTGTTACGCATGTCATCCTATCGCAGTCTAACATAGTACCTAGGCTAGGCCTAGGGGCCTAGTTGCTTTACATTTCGGCCATAGCCACACTTCAGTTGGAAAATGGTGACGGATGTATCATGTTCCAAATTTCACGTATAGTGTGTACAAGAATTCATATGCATTTGACACATATCACTGACAAACGTTTACAGGCTAGTGTCATTTATTCAACGTACACGGTGCAGAGAGCTTCCGTCGGCGGAAACAAGACCACAAAGTTTCTGTATTTCGGGTATAATAAGAACTAATAAGTACGTGGACGTGTATTTGTATATGTAACATGCTATGGCTTTGCACGAAACTGGACTACTTGCAAAAACGAGGGCGCTATACACTCCATCTAGAAATACACCCATGTAACATAATGGGATTCGTAAAACGCCTTTCTAATCCTTCGCGAGTCAGTAACGCAATGGAACTTCATTCAGTGGCGTAGGAAGGTACTTTTGGGTGGGGGGGGGGCTGAAGACTGATGGCCGGCCTGGGGGAGGGGTCTAAGGGGAGGGGGTGTCCCCCTCCCCTTTGGAATTTTTTTGCATTTCCAGGTGGCCTCAGATGCAATTTGGTGCAATATAGCACACTTCAACACCCAATCCATTTTGTAAACTTAATTTTGTATTTTCACCTGGCCTTAGATGCAATTTGGTGCTCCAAATGAGATTTTTTTTCTCATTTGGAAATAAAAAAGGGGTTTTCTGACTTGCGAAGCGGGGGGCGGAATGATACTTCCGCCCCTCCACATTTTTCACTGGGGGGGGGGCTGGCGCCCCCCCCCAGCCCCCCGGTTCCTACGCCCTTGACTTCATTCATTCATTTATTTGTTTATCACATAAATATTACAATGTGAATTTTAAGAGAAAAGAAAATGACACGTAAAATTGACCATTGTTAACTTTTTACATCACGAGCATCGATTTTAAAGAATATTGCTGGTAGCTGCAGTCCAGCATAGCAAAGTTATCACGGCTTTTTTCATCAACACTGTGATATGATTCCATTCTCATCTGATTTATCTAGTCCACGTGTATTGTACTACTCAATTCACTTAGTGATATATCCTGATATATACCAACATATTTCCTTTGCGTCTAAGATAAGGATTCTGTAGCCGAAGTTGGGAGCATTTCAATATGGGACAACGGAAACAGGTCTAATTAAATGTGTTATGGTGCAGGGCTTACATCCGATATGTTACAATAAGGAAAGGTGTAAGTAACGAATTGGGGGGGGGGGGGGCATTTAGTCTGCAGTAGGATGCATGATCGCTAGAAATGCTATTGTAAAGTAAGATCAATATTAACATGGTATGCCTATACATGAATGCAAATAAGTGACTTTTCAAAGATAAGTTGGTTGCAGCACGTTTGTGTGGTATGGAAGGGGGACGGGGGAGTTGGGGACAGTCCATTGGTAAATTGCAATGCCTCACACCCAACATCATTGGTATATGGCGTTATTAAGACACAGCAAAGCAGAATTTGTAGTTGTATGGATTGAATTTTTTTCCAATGGCCTCCACAACACTGTACGAAGAGCATACAATCTTAAATGATATATGGTAAAATTGTCACAAATTTACATCACACATCAACCTGAACTATAGTAAGAACTAGAGCCTGGCAAACTCATGATGCAAGCGAGAATTTGAGCTGCTCGTACTTGCCCGTTGTTTTTAGTAACATATGAAATCAACAGCTACGAGATATAAATTGATAGTTAATTTGTGATTTCTAAGTAGGCTACAAATAAACAAACCCTACCTTTATTCTGTCCTCGCGATGTCATAGAAGAAATTAATTCCACATAAATATCCAAAATAAATTAATATCGACTCCACATTTCCAAAATCCGGCTGTTCCTTACCAACCTAGCTCTACGCACGTTCCTTCGTGAAACATCAATTTGATCTGTGAAACTGTGCGGTATTTCCCAGCTTATGTATAAAATTTAATATTAAGAAACCCTTGGCAAGAAATTACCTTAACCTACGGATGCCTCAGTAGAGCATACCTCGCACAGTTGCATGTAGCACTCTTTGTGCTGAGTAACCCATTGACAGGATGGAGATGCTAATGGATGCTACAGTTTTCGGTACAAGTTCATTTTTTGCCTTGCATGTGTCTACAGACTATACAGAAAGTGAGTAAAGCGAATGCCGGGTATGAGGTTGCGGAACCTGGGGTACATAGGGGGTAAATAGAGTGGTACTAGGGAGGCTGGAGGGAGGGGAGAGATACGTTGAAAGAAATTTTGTGGCAAGAACGTGCCGTAGGTAATGTAATTGTTCTCGGAACAAAAAGCCACAAGTTCGCATATGGGCTTGAAATTAGTTTCAAAGAGTTCATATTTTTTTCAATTTTTAACAGTGTAATAATATGTATCTCGGCTATATGTATACTGCCCCTGAGCCAAACCGTAAGTAGTTTTGTTCAATTTTGAGAGTCCTGGAGAGATGATCATTACTAGCTACTGCTATATGAGTGTGGAGGTGATATTTATTTTTGAAGCTTGAAATTAATCAATTGAAAATTGCGTACCGGTTAGCCTTATTTGGACTAAAACTAATTAACTTATTTCCGTTTTGGGACAAAGGAAAACAAGGCAAGTTTTTAACAGCATCATTAATTTGCCCTTTTTCGCTGCTGCTGTCTGACATAGTGTTTCCGTCACAACATTTCCAGTTTTCATTCTGTTTTATTCCTCTTTCTAATTTTTTTTTATCAAGTTTAATCTTAAACCTTTGTTCTCAAGTTGTGTTTAAGATTTTCCATATATAGGCCTATTTTCAAGTTTTCTCCTTTATCTTAAATAGTCGATTACACTGCAAGAGTAATCTCCATTTTGGAATGGATTGTTACTTCTCGTCACAATAGTCAACCGAGCCATGAGTCTGCACGTACATATCAATACCCAAAGTACGTACCTACTACATACAACGTGCGTGTAGCAGATCCAGGGAGGGAGTTCAAGATATTCCTAGGCAAGTTTTCCTATTTAGGTTTGACTTACTATAAAGGGCGGTCCAGTTCAAATAAACCACCTCCATCCAGCCAGTTTGGACAATTTCCCAATGCTAATACCTCCCTAAACTGTCCTTCCAGTATACTGCTTCAAAGCACTCGCATTGACAGTACAAACAGTTTCTAACCATTACCTGATAGAAACATGCATGGTATTCATGCTGTCCATACTGATATTAGGAGTGCTCTGAAAGCGGCATATGGCAGTACAGTATAGAGGGGGGGGGGGGAGGGGATGTAGAAAGATGAATGCATTATGGTAGAAAGATATTTTGTGCTGTATACGTACACTTTGACACAATTCAACATAAAACAGGGGGAGGGGGCGTAAATGGGATAATGGCTCCTGACTATATGTCCCGGCAATGTAACTTATATAAAAGATATTCTTGTCAATTACTTATTTCCTGCTCATGAGTTAGTGACCGATAACTAAAATAAACTTGTGTGTTACAACAACAGATTTAACATAACGTTTTTACATTATAACTTGAAAGTTTACCAATAATCACATGGTTCATGTTACAATGTGAAAGTAACGAACATTATATTTTTAGGTATCCTTTATAATTTCCTTTAATGCATGGTGGTTGTTTAACCTGACAAAAGAGAGTCCGGAGAAATATGGTATAATTGATAATGAAATTCTCATTCTCAGTAGACAATCTAATGCTATTACCACTCTATAATGTCCTCTCATATCACGCTTCAAAGCACTCATATTGACAGTATGAACAGTTCCTAATCTTTATCTGATTCTAATGCTAATACCACTCTATACTGTCCTCACATGTCGTACTTCATAGCACTCGTATTGACAGTACAAACAGTTCCTTACCATTTGTCGGATAAAAACATAACTTGGTGGAGACTTCAAAACGGGGACATTGTGACAAGTGCGCGGGCCTGACCAGGCCAGGACTCGAACCTACAATCCTTAGATTAGTACATTGTCTTGCCATTTGACCATTATACTCTACACCACGTAATTAGTTAGGTCTACATTATAACTTAATAAGTCGTATCTCTAAGGTCTAATCATGTTTGGATTTCAAGTTTGGTACCGTTGGTAAAATTACTGAAAACGAGTGACTAAACAATTGAATACTATTTGAAAACAGGATACAGCTGGTCAGTATTTCCCTTTTCTCATCAAAGTTTGAAATTTGAAATATTTTCAGCAAAGGCTTTGTGAGTCAGAATACTTGCAGCGTGAAGAAACCCACAGGGGACGGGATACCTTTGTTAGATCTTTAATATCGAGTTACGTTCTTCATTTCATCGTTGCATAATTAATTTCGCTTCAGACTATAACTAAATTGATAAATCATACAGTGTCTGACAAGGCAAAGTAAACGTTGTAATTAAATATAGGAACGAAGGAACGAAAAGACAACGAAACGATCGAGTGCTCCGGAGAGGGGAGAGGGGAGAGGGGAGAGGGGAGAGGGGAGAGGGGAGAGGGGAGAGGGGAGAGGGGAGAGGGGAGAGGGGAGAGGGGAGAGGGGAGAGGGGAGAGGGGAGAGGGGAGAGGGGAGAGGGGAGAGGGGAGAGGGGAGAGGGGAGAGGGGAGAGGGGAGAGGGGAGAGGGGAGAGGGGAGAGGGGAGAGGGGAGAGGGGAGAGGGGAGAGGGGAGAGGGGAGAGGGGAGAGGGGAGAGGGGAGAGGGGAGAGGGGAGAGGGGAGAGGGGAGAGGGGAGAGGGGAGAGGGGAGAGGGGAGAGGGGAGAGGGGAGAGGGGAGAGGGGAGAGGGGAGAGGGGAGAGGGGAGAGGGGAGAGGGGAGAGGGAGAAACAGAAGCGTAAAGAATGAAAGAAAAGAGAAAAATACACAGAGAAAGAATGAAATGTAAGTGTAAAATTGATACAAAACAAAAGATATTTATGATAATCAAAAATGGTTGCCTGCATGGCAATCCTTTTGAAAATTTAATTCAACAAAACAATCCAGCAACGCCGTGGATTGTATCAAAGTGTATGTTGGGCGTGACGGATGGGACATGATAAGGGGTGGGGGGCTCCCTTTAACCCCTCAGCGCCTGTACAAGAAATGTTGTCAGAATCAAGTTATTCATAACAATTATTTTGGGGGGGGTGTCAAGAATGTTCGAGGACGGCTTATAATTTGAATAATAAATTGAATTCCAATATTTTGAGAAATATACTCAATAGTTTGGGTTATAAAGTTGCCGACGGCAAAAGCAAACCTGTGGTTAAATTGTCTCTACTTTGAGTCGACTCTGTAGCTATCCGTATATCGCAGGTACCATACAGCAGAGTTAAGGAAACTCAATATAATAAACCGGACAATTTAATGCGTTAGTAAAGTTTATAGGCCTACACCTTAATTGCAGCTCAACCATAGGCGTACGAGGCGGGGGGGGGGGGGCAGGGGGTAGACTGCCCCCAAATTTTCAGAGGATAAGAAATTCGGGCAAAAGTCTTGAAAAATTCGGGCAGTCTAAGAGGAGAAAACAAATATATATAAATATGTAGTAGCTTGCCCGAATCTTTTTCATATTTTTGCCTGAAAATTCCGTGGAGAGCGTTCTGTGATATTTGTTTTGGGACATTAATATAGACCTAATGATTTTCTTTATTAAGCATCATGATGCCCGAATATTTCCGTCTAACACCACCGTAAGCGCAGCTCATCTGGGCTACCACGCTTTTTGCACTATCGCCCAAAATTATTAACAGGGAACACCGCTCACAATCGTGGTGACAAGCATGCATGGAGATTAGCAGTCTCTGAAGTGAAAAAACCGCAGTAAACATTTTTTCTAACTAGTCAACTGTATACCTGGACATCCCCGACATGAGTGTATATAAGAAACATTTTCTTTTTCATGGATGGTGTGTGTGGGGGGGGGGGGGAGGGCCTACAAGCCTAAAGGTACAGGTTTATCATATTCTTTGTTATTTTTTACACTTTTTTTGTGAGACAAATTGCAGTCTCTCCCGACACAGCGACATTTTCCCGCCTTCGTGTGGTTGAACAATGTATGTTTTTCTGGGGGTAGCTGAGTACTTTGTTAAAATAATAAATAGGGGTTAAAAAATATACTGTCCTAGTTTTCCCCGTCAAAGTGATGTTACCATTTTTTCTTCTTCTAATTTACCAAAATTTTTGGGAAGTGTAAATTTCTTAACGTGAGATTATAAAATAAAGAATGTTTAGATGCAACTTGCAAGGCCTCCGAAGTGCCATTTCCGGCAATCTGAGAGGCATAGTTTGCCAAAAAAATTATTGTGCGCTACGCGCCAACCGATGGTGGCGCTCCGCTTAGATAGTGTCACGGGAAATTTCGGGCACAAAAGTTTCTGCCCCCCAAACCGAAATGGTACCGTACGCCTATGAGCTCAACCATTATGTGAGGCAAAGTTGATACTTTCATAGGTTTGCCTATGGAACCGGAGAAGTACATACAAGGGACCTGGCAGGAGAAATAGTCTGAGACACAGGACACAAACGCCCCACGCCCCCGACCACCCCACCCCACCCCACATACACACATTTTAAATTTTGAAAACCTGAAAAGTGTCCTTGTCATACATTTTGCGAAATGCAAAATTCAAAAGAGTACCCTTGAACTTCCATTATTTTGTTTGTGCCCATAGTGTCCTTTAAAGCCATGTGCAAATGTACTTTTGTTTAAAGGTGACACATCTTGTTGACTACATTTCAAATATACGGGGCAAGGTCGTGTTTAAACTTCTGGAGTCGGTTCATAAATTGGTGGAACGCAAATTTATATATCGGGAAATGATTATATTAGAGAGCTTAGCAGGCTATGTCGAAGTTACGAAATTTTCTCAAAATGTTTTTTTAAATTTTTTTTATAGCCTTCTGTTCGATACTGGTGCCACCAATTTGTTGTTTATTTCTCCGGGACAGGTTTCTTTTCTTTTTACCGACAACATGTTTTTATGTCTTAAAATTAGTTGAAAGTATCGTTTTAAGTTGTTTTGTTGTGTACCGTATGTTACATTTCGTCTCTTGATGAAATCGTGACTTCAAAGTAAATAACTAAACAATGTGAATTGTTTCCACGCCGTGAGTATAGTACAAAATGCCAATTAAAGGTTGTTTAACCTTGAGATCAAAAGTACAGTATGAAATGTTTACCCGAAAGCATGATAAGAGTGGTATTGAAGAATTTAACATGCATTCACTCCGGATGTGTGACGTGAGTAATTCACTTTAGCTTCGGCTTTGAATATGCATGTATGAATGTATGTATGTATATAATTTAGATCCTCCTGCAAGCAGGAACTCGCGAAGAAGCCTCATTAATTGGCTTATCCAAGCCTCAAAGCTGACCGAAGTCAGTCTCTTAGATTCATATTTAACGTCTATGATTATGAATTGTCAATTGTCAACAACTCTGTAACTGGACTGCATACATTAATCTTGGAGTAACTCAAACTCAGGACCTTATGATTGAAAGGCACCGGTGTTAACCACTGAGATAACATTCATTATGTTTCTTTTATGCTGCCGTATTGAACGTATCTAACCGTAATAGTAGTTACCAACTTTGCACCAACCTGAAGCTATCCCAGGATTCATCTCAGGATTCGGATTCATCACAGGATTCATCACAGCATTCATCCCAGGATTCATCCCAGGATTCATCACAGGATTCAGATTTATCGCCAGGTTCATCGCCGGATTGAAACGGTCACTGAACGCGTTTGTCTTATGAATCTGTATAGCGCCATATTAACTACCGTTGTAGAATTAGAAGGGAAGTATACATACTCAAGTTTCTTACACAAGCCTATCTGTGCCGCACATCGGGTGGGGGGGGGGGCGTGGTGGACATGAAAACAATCAAATCATGGAGAGAAAATGTGTCTCGACTCATATCTAGCTCTCACAGGGCAACAACTTGGCCTTTGACTCGCAATTATACATTCAAATTATTGGTAAAAATTAAAAAAACTTTCTGTTAGCTAGTTTGTTTTGTAGTAGCCTACCGTCAGCATTTCGCGAGGCTAGTGCAAGGGCTAGTGTGAAACCATTGATGTCTAGTTTTACCTCCATGGTGAAACTAACTGTTTCACTGTCGGTTATCGGTATATATTTTAGTATCATTAAATGCAACGTAAAAAGCTGTAACCCCTTATGAACTGGCATGACGTTCGCAGCAACTACCAGCAAGTCAGCTCCTACGGGAGATGAAAACGCCTTGAAATGCTACATGTGCATTTCATCTCAAACCGAAGAGCAAATTCGCAAGTTCACTGTCATAGCACATGGTAGAGAAACTTTTGATTTCGTGGTAAAATCAGTGGCGGCGGAACCGGGGGGGGGGGGGGGGCTTGGGGGGGGGCTCAGCCCCCCAATAAAAAAGTTGAGGGGGCAAATGCATGATAAGCCCCCCCAATATTTACCAAGGCTCCGAAACGTACATCTGCCCATTTTTCAATGCATACTTGTCGATCTGTCCGATGCACACGTATACTCTATAGGTGTAATAATTTTAGTAATTGCTGGGGGACCCTCGGCCCGTCACTTGGCTATAGACCACATTGTCACCCCAACCGCGTCTTCACGCCCCGTGAAAAGTGGAAGCAGTGAGTGTGAGTACCGGTGAGCGTAACACAACTTCGTCTTAGGCCAATGACTTGCCTCATTTCAGCCAGTTCTCCAACATCCCCTTACTTAGTGGCGGATCGAGCGTCCATATATACAGTCAGGGGCGGATGCCCCCCCCCCCCTGACGGACTCAAATGGACTGCTGGCGCCCTTTTCAGCTTTTCACTACTTTTTACTTATTCGCGATTTTTGACTATTTCATTGCGCTCTCATATACCTATTGACATTTGTCATATTCTGTCGGTGTATTTTCCGACAAAATGGCGACGACACCTATTTATTCTCCGTTTATTTGCAAATCATGCAAGGCCCCGGAAAGGGTCATTTCCTGCAATCTCGGGAGTATCTTTACTCAAAAATTTTCTGTACGCTCCGCGCCAACCTGTGGTGGCGCTCCGCTTAGATAGTGTCGAAAGCGCCCCTACAGACCATTCTTGCCCCCCGACCAATACCCCTAGCCCCGCCACTGCCCTTACTACACTCCAAAACGTCTTTGCGAGTACACTACGAGTAATAGCAACTCTCTTAAAACACCATCGAATATACAAATTACAATGTTTTTACAGACTTAACGTGCAATCTGAGAAATTGCAGGCTTGAGACACATATTTTAGGGCCAGGTATTCGCAGCATAAAACACTCGGGAAGTGCCGTTTCCGGCCATTTGGGGGTTTGAAAAAACCCAAAATTTTCTTGTACGCTCCGCGCCAACCGATGGTGGCGCTCCGCTTAGATTGTCTCCACACATTAGCCCCCCCCCCCCCAATAATTTTTCCGTTCCGCCGCGCCTGGGTAAAATGGCACTCCTTGAGCGGTGAGAAACATCATATAGCAACCTATTTGTTGCCAAGAGTTGCAATGTTTTTCTAATTTTACGATGTTTTTACATAATACTATTGAATAGCATATTGTGATGTTAGGTAATTGGTTGCCTGGTTAATCAACTTTGAACTATAATCATACGACAACGGCCAACCTCCTATGGGCTAAGTAATTTTTATCATTAATGGTTACAAACAAGTTTGAAATGCAAAAGAAGCCATCTCTGAAGTTACACAAGCGTAATAAACAGTGGTCTTGCCTGGCCATGCAATATGTGTGCACAAGAGTGATAAGCACCCAGCTTTACAGCTGGAAGTGCGAACTCCTGTATCAACTTTCTGCTGTCAACCAGAATTGTGGCCCAAATCAGCAACGTAGCCAGGAATTTGAAAGGGGGAGCACTTTTTTGCAATTGATATGGGGTGGGGTCTAAGGGGAGGGGGTGTCCCCTCCCCTTTGAGATATTTTTGAACAATTGAAGGTCCTTAGATGCGATCTGGTGCAATGTTTTGCCAGTTTCATCATTATCATATGATATCATATTATCAGCAGATTTTGTTTCCTGTTTGAATTTTTACATGTTCTTTTACATAATATATCAGAAAGAAAAACATGGTGCTCTTTTACAATTTTTCCAGTAGGATGATTCTTGTTTATTGTCCATTGTCTGGGCTTAAATACATTTGACAAACTTAACTGATGGACAATATAAACTTTCATATTTTGTAAGACAGCCAGATGTGCAGTGTCCAAAAAACAAATGTCGTTATCGCAGTGTGTTAGTAGTGTAATAATTATTTATAGAAAGTGCGTATCACGTACGAATGCTAGCTTAGCTTCATAACATGCTGCTCGTTCAACAACTTAGTACGAATCATCAGGCGCGTAGCCAGGAATTTACAAAGGGAGGGGCGAACCTGTAGGGAGCCGTATACAGGCTCTGCAAACTAACTAAGCGTAGCGCCACCATGAATTGGCGCGAAGCGTAGAAGAAAATTTTGTCCTAAAATTTGATTTGATTTGATTTATTTTGTTTTTTCACGTGCAAATATACAATGTGAAAGGAAGTCTTCTATAAAGCATACAACAGCTTAACAATGTAGAAGACTCCCTGAAGAAAGAAAAGAGAAGAAAAATTAAAAATCAAATTAAACGTTTCGACAATAAATCAATTATATGATATTTTAATAAATATGATGCAATTATTTCTTTAATATAACTTTTTCTAAATGTTCTACAGGATAATTTATTTTTAATCATGTCTGTAATAGAATTCCAGGTTTTTATTGCTCGATTTCTGAGGCTTAACATTCCTGTTGAGGTATTCGTGTTATGATAATGCGCATGATTTGCGTGTCTTGTGCTGTGGTGATGTATATCCGAATTACTGATTAAATAATTATGAAATGCATTAGGTAGGAGTCCATTCCACGCCTTATATGTGAAGGTGGCAAGATTTACACGTATTATGTCATTAATTTGAATGAATGAATGAATGAATGAATGAATGAATGAATGAATGAATGAATGAATGAATGAATGAATGAATGAATGAATGAATGAATTTTCAATACATTCAGATCCTTGAATAGAAGGCCGGTGTGATCACGTGGTGCAGCATGAGATATGTGACGGACAGCTTTCTTTTGTAATATAATAAGTGGCTTAAGATTAGTATCACGTGTGCCAGACCAAATTATCGAGCAATAAGAAAAATGTGGGACCACTTAAGTTCGATAAAGGGTCTTTAATATGTGTTGTGGCAGGTAGTGTTTCAATTTTGATAAAATTCCTATATTCTTTGCAACTTTCCTGCACATTATGGAAATATGATCACTCCATGAAAGTTTATGATCAATATGTACACCTACAAATTTATTAGAAAGTACTTGTTTGAGAGTTTTACCTCCCATAAAAATATCTTTATCCCAGCTGAAATTTCGGGATGTATTAAAAACAATATAATTTGTTTTGCCAATGTTAACCGATAGCTTATTAGAGGCAAACCAGTCATTAAATTTATTTAATTCAGAAGACACTTTAATATGAAATGAATTTTCATTTTCATTTGATTCGAAAAAAATATTGTGTCGTCGGCAAATAATGTTTGGCAAATAATGTTTGCGATTTCTGAAACGTGGCACATGTCATTGACAAATATAATAAACAGTAAAGGGCCTAGAATTGAGCTTTGTGGAACACCACATTGAATTTCAGCAAGATTAGAATAAGAAAAATCAGCATAATATCTCAGCCTTTACAGTGGCGCGATTACTTGGCGCACTGTATTAGCTGTAGAGCAAGACTCTCTATTGCAGCGGTGGTTCGAACCCCACTGCCGGCTTTTGCCGATCTTTTACACCCCTTGCTTGTAATTAATAGGACGGGCTTCGGTCCCAATTTTCAAAAATGGATCAGAATTCTTTACAGTAATATTCAGAGTTGTAGCAAACACAATGGTTTTATCTCCGATGTGTTTCCTATTAGTAGAGGGGTACGTCAGGGTTGCCCAATTTCGGCAATTTTATATGTTCTTAGTACCGAACCATTTCATGAGGCTATTGTTACTAATTCCCAGATCACCGGTATCAATTTGTGTGACGTTGAAGCAAAGATATTTCAACATGCCGACGATACTACTTTCTTCGTTTCTAACATTGCCAGTATTTTTTTTCTATTCTAAATGTCATCAAAATTTACGAAAGAGCCTCCGGGTCAAAGTGCAATATGGATAAAACTGAACTGCTCGTAATTGGTAAAAGCCACATAGATGTGCACGATTTCAAATTTCCTATAAGGGAAGACTACATTACCATACTAGGAGTAGACATAGGTAATAATCGGGAAAAAGCTGAAATTGAAAATTGGGAGCAAAGAGTTAAGGTTTGCCAAGTACTCCTGAATCGGTGGAAAGGACGGAATCTGTCTTTTAAAGGCAAATCTTGTACTACTAATTCACTGGTAATTTCTCGCTTGGTTTATCTAGCAACTGTTTCCCCCATTCCCGAATGGGTTATAACAGCCCCACGGCGGAGTGTTACCGATTTTATCTAGAATGGCAAGAAGCCATCTATTCAGTATACAACTCTACTATTACCATTTAACAAAGGGGGGGGGGGGTCATAATCTGAGTGATATTGGAGTTACCCGTGATGCATTAAGAATCAAGTATATCAGTAAGATTTTAAGTAAAAAAATTAATATGAAATTGAATAAGTTAATTATGTATTTTCTTAATCATTACGAAAACATGCAGCTAGGACTAAGTATTTTCCAAATCGCTCCCGACGACAAATCTATTCGACTGCTCAGCCCATTTTATCGTGAAATGTTGTTAGCGTGGAAAAGGCTAAGTAGAGGTCAACTAAGACCTCCACAAACAAGAGAAGGGATTCTCCACCAGCCAATTTTCCACAATCCTTTCATTCGTAATAGCAAAGATTCCACTCTTTTCAATAGTCATTTTATTGATGGTGGAATTATCAGGGTTAGTGACCTCATGTATGAGATAATCCCTTCTCGCTTACCAGCTGAGGCGGTTCATGATTGCATTCATACAACTAATCCAAATAACCCCCTCTCTATAGAAGAAGTTCGGGAGTATATTGAAATAATTGCTAAGGCAATCCCCGAAGAATGGATGACAGAAATCTATTCTTCAGATATAATTGTTTCCTGTCAGTTAGACATTGATATCGCGGTCACATTCACGAGTGGTTCTAAGGTTATAGACCCTTCTAAGCTTATGTGCAAGCAGACGACTAGTCTGTTACGTAACAGTGTTGGCAAACCCCTAAGGGAGAAAACCATTGGAATAACGAGTTTAGAGGTATCGACTTTGATAATCGCTGGAAAAACATCTATATGAATCCGAAGTGTTTTCACGATGCTGATATTGACTTTAAAATTATGCACAATATTCTCTATACGAGCGATAAACTGCAAGTTTAACATTGTTGATACTCCAGATTGTACGTTTTGTGGTAAATCTATTGAAACGGTCATCCATCTATTCATTGACTGCCCACTTATTTCCCCGTTGTGGAATACCGTGATAAAGAAACTTAACTGTATTTATAACATTGACGACGTGAATCAATGGAGAGCCTCTACTCTTCTCGGACTGGGGCTTAGCAATAATCGCAGGGAAGGAATTCTATGCGATTTTCTGCTAAATACTTATAAGCGTATAATCTGGAAAAGCCGAGCCATATGTCTTAACAATAATTACCATATTAATATTGAACGTTTCTTTCATAACAGTGTAAAGAAAAAAATATACCTCCTTTATAATGTGTATAACAGAAACAATAAAATTGAAACCTTTTTCGATCTATTTGCTCAAAGTGAAGTGGTGCTCTCTAAAAGCAACTTCACGACCTATACGTACAATTTCGACAGAGGTTAGTGTCCATTTAGTTAGATTTTATCGGAAATAGTTTTTTACTCTGCCTTAATTATTCAAGGTAATTGCGTTATTTATCTCCGAATTATGTTCATTTTATCACATTCCCATCTTCTAGATAAGTTCACTGGGACCTAAAGCAAAGTTGTAAAGGACGTATAACACGTCTCGGAAACTCAGTGACCGTATTTACAGTATTCAATTTTGAAGTGTCGCTTAAAAAGCAACATTTGCAAGTTATTACAATTAATTTTATTATTTTCCCATTTTCTGTAAAATTTCATTATATGTAGTGTTTTGAGATGGGTGAGCCAGTGGGCTCGCCTACCAATAAAAGAGAAAAAAAATGGCTTGGCGCACTGTACGAGCTGATGATCGAGACTCTCTTTTGCATCCCTGGTTCGAACCCCGGTGATGACGTCTTTTGCCGATCTTTTACAGCAAGTGCCTTCACGAGGAGCTGCAAGTATTAGTTAATCCACCTAATATCTCAGTCCATACAGTGGCGCGATGGCTCGGCGCACTGTACGAGCTGATGATCGAGACTCTCTTTTGCATCCCTGGTTCGAACCCCGGGTGATGACGTCTTTTGCCGATCTTTTACAGCAAGTGCCTACACGGGGAGCTGTAAGTATTAGTTAATCCACCTAATATCTCAGTCCGTACAGTGGCGGGATGGCTCGGCGCACTGTACGAGCTCATGATCGAGACTCTCTTTTGCATCCCTGGTTCGAACCCCGGGTGATGACGTCTTTTGCCGATCTTTTACAGCAAGTGCCTACACGGGGAGCTGCAAGTATTAGTTAATCCACCTAATATCTCAGTCCGTACAGTGGCGGGATGGCTCGGCGCACTGTACGAGCTCATGATCGAGACTCTCTTTTGCATCCCTGGTTCGAACCCCGGGTGATGACGTCTTTTGCCGATCTTTTACAGCAAGTGCCTACACGAGGAGCTGCAAGTATTAGTTAATCCACCTAATATCTCAGTCCGTACAGTGGCGGGATGGCTCGGCGCACTGTACGAGCTCATGATCGAGACTCTCTTTTGCATCCCTGGTTCGAACCCCGGGTGATGACGTCTTTTGCCGATCTTTTACAGCAAGTGCCTACACGGGGAGCTGCAAGTATTAGTTAATCCACCTAATATCTCAGTCCCCCGTACAGTGGCGGGATGGCTCGGCGCACTGTACGAGCTCATGATCGAGACTCTCTTTTGCATCCCTGGTTCGAACCCCGGGTGATGACGTCTTTTGCCGATCTTTTACAGCAAGTGCCTACACGGGGAGCTGCAAGTATTAGTTAATCCACCTAATATCTCAGTCCCCCGTACAGTGGCGGGATGGCTCGGCGCACTGTACGAGCTCATGATCGAGACTCTCTTTTGCATCCCTGGTTCGAACCCCGGGTGATGACGTCTTTTGCCGATCTTTTACAGCAAGTGCCTACACGGGGAGCTGCAAGTATTAGTTAATCCACCTAATATCTCAGTCCCCCGTACAGTGGCGGGATGGCTCGGCGCACTGTACGAGCTCATGATCGAGACTCTCTTTTGCATCCCTGGTTCGAACCCCGGGTGATGACGTCTTTTGCCGATCTTTTACAGCAAGTGCCTACACGGGGAGCTGCAAGTATTAGTTAATCCACCTAATATCTCAGTCCCCCGTACAGTGGCGGGATGGCTCGGCGCACTGTACGAGCTCATGATCGAGACTCTCTTTTGCATCCCTGGTTCGAACCCCGGGTGATGACGTCTTTTGCCGATCTTTTACAGCAAGTGCCTACACGGGGAGCTGCAAGTATTAGTTAATCCACCTAATATCTCAGTCCGTACAGTGGCGGGATGGCTCGGCGCACTGTACGAGCTCATGATCGAGACTCTCTTTTGCATCCCTGGTTCGAACCCCGGGTGATGACGTCTTTTGCCGATCTTTTACAGCAAGTGCCTACACGGGGAGCTGCAAGTATTAGTTAATCCACCTAATATCTCAGTCCGTACAGTGGCGGGATGGCTCGGCGCACTGTACGAGCTCATGATCGAGACTCTCTTTTGCATCCCTGGTTCGAACCCCGGGTGATGACGTCTTTTGCCGATCTTTTACAGCAAGTGCCTACACGGGGAGCTGCAAGTATTAGTTAATCCACCTAATATCTCAGTCCCCCGTACAGTGGCGGGATGGCTCGGCGCACTGTACGAGCTCATGATCGAGACTCTCTTTTGCATCCCTGGTTCGAACCCCGGGTGATGACGTCTTTTGCCGATCTTTTACAGCAAGTGCCTACACGGGGAGCTGCAAGTATTAGTTAATCCACCTAATATCTCAGTCCCCCGTACAGTGGCGGGATGGCTCGGCGCACTGTACGAGCTCATGATCGAGACTCTCTTTTGCATCCCTGGTTCGAACCCCGGGTGATGACGTCTTTTGCCGATCTTTTACAGCAAGTGCCTACACGGGGAGCTGCAAGTATTAGTTAATCCACATAATATCTCAGTCCCCCGTACAGTGGCGGGATGGCTCGGCGCACTGTACGAGCTCATGATCGAGACTCTCTTTTGCATCCCTGGTTCGAACCCCGGGTGATGACGTCTTTTGCCGATCTTTTACAGCAAGTGCCTACACGGGGAGCTGCAAGTATTAGTTAATCCACCTAATATCTCAGTCCGTACAGTGGCGGGATGGCTCGGCGCACTGTACGAGCTCATGATCGAGACTCTCTTTTGCATCCCTGGTTCGAACCCCGGGTGATGACGTCTTTTGCCGATCTTTTACAGCAAGTGCCTACACGGGGAGCTGCAAGTATTAGTTAATCCACCTAATATCTCAGTCCGTACAGTGGCGGGATGGCTCGGCGCACTGTACGAGCTCATGATCGAGACTCTCTTTTGCATCCCTGGTTCGAACCCCGGGTGATGACGTCTTTTGCCGATCTTTTACAGCAAGTGCCTACACGGGGAGCTGCAAGTATTAGTTAATCCACCTAATATCTCAGTCCCCCGTACAGTGGCGGGATGGCTCGGCGCACTGTACGAGCTCATGATCGAGACTCTCTTTTGCATCCCTGGTTCGAACCCCGGGTGATGACGTCTTTTGCCGATCTTTTACAGCAAGTGCCTACACGGGGAGCTGCAAGTATTAGTTAATCCACATAATATCTCAGTCCCCCCGTACAGTGGCGGGATGGCTCGGCGCACTGTACGAGCTCATGATCGAGACCCTCTTTTGCATCCCTGGTTCGAACCCCGGGTGATGACGTCTTTTGCCGATCTTTTACAGCAAGTGCCTACACGGGGAGCTGCAAGTATTAGTTAATCCACATAATATCTCAGTCCCCCGTACAGTGGCGGGATGGCTCGGCGCACTGTACGAGCTCATGATCGAGACTCTCTTTTGCATCCCTGGTTCGAACCCCGGGTGATGACGTCTTTTGCCGATCTTTTACAGCAAGTGCCTACACGGGAGCTGCAAGTATTAGTTAATCCACCTAATATCTCAGTCCCCCGTACAGTGGCGGGATGGCTCGGCGCACTGTACGAGCTCATGATCGAGACTCTCTTTTGCATCCCTGGTTCGAACCCCGGGTGATGACGTCTTTTGCCGATCTTTTACAGCAAGTGCCTACACGGGGAGCTGCAAGTATTAGTTAATCCACCTAATATCTCAGTCCCCCGTACAGTGGCGGGATGGCTCGGCGCACTGTACGAGCTCATGATCGAGACTCTCTTTTGCATCCCTGGTTCGAACCCCGGGTGATGACGTCTTTTGCCGATCTTTTACAGCAAGTGCCTACACGGGGAGCTGCAAGTATTAGTTAATCCACCTAATATCTCAGTCCCCCGTACAGTGGCGGGATGGCTCGGCGCACTGTACGAGCTCATGATCGAGACTCTCTTTTGCATCCCTGGTTCGAACCCCGGGTGATGACGTCTTTTGCCGATCTTTTACAGCAAGTGCCTACACGGGGAGCTGCAAGTATTAGTTAATCCACCTAATATCTCAGTCCCCCGTACAGTGGCGGGATGGCTCGGCGCACTGTACGAGCTCATGATCGAGACTCTCTTTTGCATCCCTGGTTCGAACCCCGGGTGATGACGTCTTTTGCCGATCTTTTACAGCAAGTGCCTACACGGGGAGCTGCAAGTATTAGTTAATCCACCTAATATCTCAGTCCCCCGTACAGTGGCGGGATGGCTCGGCGCACTGTACGAGCTCATGATCGAGACTCTCTTTTGCATCCCTGGTTCGAACCCCGGGTGATGACGTCTTTTGCCGATCTTTTACAGCAAGTGCCTACACGGGGAGCTGCAAGTATTAGTTAATCCACCTAATATCTCAGTCCCCCGTACAGTGGCGGGATGGCTCGGCGCACTGTACGAGCTCATGATCGAGACTCTCTTTTGCATCCCTGGTTCGAACCCCGGGTGATGACGTCTTTTGCCGATCTTTTACAGCAAGTGCCTACACGGGGAGCTGCAAGTATTAGTTAATCCACCTAATATCTCAGTCCCCCGTACAGTGGCGGGATGGCTCGGCGCACTGTACGAGCTCATGATCGAGACTCTCTTTTGCATCCCTGGTTCGAACCCCGGGTGATGACGTCTTTTGCCGATCTTTTACAGCAAGTGCCTACACGGGGAGCTGCAAGTATTAGTTAATCCACCTAATATCTCAGTCCCCCGTACAGTGGCGGGATGGCTCGGCGCACTGTACGAGCTCATGATCGAGACTCTCTTTTGCATCCCTGGTTCGAACCCCGGGTGATGACGTCTTTTGCCGATCTTTTACAGCAAGTGCCTACACGGGGAGCTGCAAGTATTAGTTAATCCACCTAATATCTCAGTCCCCCGTACAGTGGCGGGATGGCTCGGCGCACTGTACGAGCTCATGATCGAGACTCTCTTTTGCATCCCTGGTTCGAACCCCGGGTGATGACGTCTTTTGCCGATCTTTTACAGCAAGTGCCTACACGGGGAGCTGCAAGTATTAGTTAATCCACCTAATATCTCAGTCCCCCGTACAGTGGCGGGATGGCTCGGCGCACTGTACGAGCTCATGATCGAGACTCTCTTTTGCATCCCTGGTTCGAACCCCGGGTGATGACGTCTTTTGCCGATCTTTTACAGCAAGTGCCTACACGGGGAGCTGCAAGTATTAGTTAATCCACCTAATATCTCAGTCCCCCGTACAGTGGCGGGATGGCTCGGCGCACTGTACGAGCTCATGATCGAGACTCTCTTTTGCATCCCTGGTTCGAACCCCGGGTGATGACGTCTTTTGCCGATCTTTTACAGCAAGTGCCTACACGGGGAGCTGCAAGTATTAGTTAATCCACCTAATATCTCAGTCCCCCGTACAGTGGCGGGATGGCTCGGCGCACTGTACGAGCTCATGATCGAGACTCTCTTTTGCATCCCTGGTTCGAACCCCGGGTGATGACGTCTTTTGCCGATCTTTTACAGCAAGTGCCTACACGGGGAGCTGCAAGTATTAGTTAATCCACCTAATATCTCAGTCCGTACAGTGGCGGGATGGCTCGGCGCACTGTACGAGCTCATGATCGAGACTCTCTTTTGCATCCCTGGTTCGAACCCCGGGTGATGACGTCTTTTGCCGATCTTTTACAGCAAGTGCCTACACGGGGAGCTGCAAGTATTAGTTAATCCACCTAATATCTCAGTCCGTACAGTGGCGGGATGGCTCGGCGCACTGTACGAGCTCATGATCGAGACTCTCTTTTGCATCCCTGGTTCGAACCCCGGGTGATGACGTCTTTTGCCGATCTTTTACAGCAAGTGCCTACACGGGGAGCTGCAAGTATTAGTTAATCCACCTAATATCTCAGTCCGTACAGTGGCGGGATGGCTCGGCGCACTGTACGAGCTCATGATCGAGACTCTCTTTTGCATCCCTGGTTCGAACCCCGGGTGATGACGTCTTTTGCCGATCTTTTACAGCAAGTGCCTACACGGGGAGCTGCAAGTATTAGTTAATCCACCTAATATCTCAGTCCGTACAGTGGCGGGATGGCTCGGCGCACTGTACGAGCTCATGATCGAGACTCTCTTTTGCATCCCTGGTTCGAACCCCGGGTGATGACGTCTTTTGCCGATCTTTTACAGCAAGTGCCTACACGGGGAGCTGCAAGTATTAGTTAATCCACCTAATATCTCAGTCCGTACAGTGGCGGGATGGCTCGGCGCACTGTACGAGCTCATGATCGAGACTCTCTTTTGCATCCCTGGTTCGAACCCCGGGTGATGACGTCTTTTGCCGATCTTTTACAGCAAGTGCCTACACGGGGAGCTGCAAGTATTAGTTAATCCACCTAATATCTCAGTCCGTACAGTGGCGGGATGGCTCGGCGCACTGTACGAGCTCATGATCGAGACTCTCTTTTGCATCCCTGGTTCGAACCCCGGGTGATGACGTCTTTTGCCGATCTTTTACAGCAAGTGCCTACACGGGGAGCTGCAAGTATTAGTTAATCCACCTAATATCTCAGTCCGTACAGTGGCGGGATGGCTCGGCGCACTGTACGAGCTCATGATCGAGACTCTCTTTTGCATCCCTGGTTCGAACCCCGGGTGATGACGTCTTTTGCCGATCTTTTACAGCAAGTGCCTACACGGGGAGCTGCAAGTATTAGTTAATCCACCTAATATCTCAGTCCGTACAGTGGCGGGATGGCTCGGCGCACTGTACGAGCTCATGATCGAGACTCTCTTTTGCATCCCTGGTTCGAACCCCGGGTGATGACGTCTTTTGCCGATCTTTTACAGCAAGTGCCTACACGGGGAGCTGCAAGTATTAGTTAATCCACCTAATATCTCAGTCCGTACAGTGGCGGGATGGCTCGGCGCACTGTACGAGCTCATGATCGAGACTCTCTTTTGCATCCCTGGTTCGAACCCCGGGTGATGACGTCTTTTGCCGATCTTTTACAGCAAGTGCCTACACGGGGAGCTGCAAGTATTAGTTAATCCACCTAAAATCTCAGTCCGTACAGTGGCGGGATGGCTCGGCGCACTGTACGAGCTCATGATCGAGACTCTCTTTTGCATCCCTGGTTCGAACCCCGGGTGATGACGTCTTTTGCCGATCTTTTACAGCAAGTGCCTACACGGGGAGCTGCAAGTATTAGTTAATCCACCTAATATCTCAGTCCGTACAGTGGCGGGATGGCTCGGCGCACTGTACGAGCTCATGATCGAGACTCTCTTTTGCATCCCTGGTTCGAACCCCGGGTGATGACGTCTTTTGCCGATCTTTTACAGCAAGTGCCTACACGGGGAGCTGCAAGTATTAGTTAATCCACCTAATATCTCAGTCCCCCGTACAGTGGCGGGATGGCTCGGCGCACTGTACGAGCTCATGATCGAGACTCTCTTTTGCATCCCTGGTTCGAACCCCGGGTGATGACGTCTTTTGCCGATCTTTTACAGCAAGTGCCTACACGGGGAGCTGCAAGTATTAGTTAATCCACCTAATATCTCAGTCCCCCGTACAGTGGCGGGATGGCTCGGCGCACTGTACGAGCTCATGATCGAGACTCTCTTTTGCATCCCTGGTTCGAACCCCGGGTGATGACGTCTTTTGCCGATCTTTTACAGCAAGTGCCTACACGGGGAGCTGCAAGTATTAGTTAATCCACCTAATATCTCAGTCCCCCGTACAGTGGCGGGATGGCTCGGCGCACTGTACGAGCTCATGATCGAGACTCTC
Organism: Apostichopus japonicus; assembly: GCF_037975245.1. Lineage (NCBI taxonomy): Eukaryota > Metazoa > Echinodermata > Holothuroidea > Aspidochirotida > Stichopodidae > Apostichopus > Apostichopus japonicus. The sequence continues at coordinate 9,650,383 of NC_092572.1, forward strand.
TTTTGCATCCCTGGTTCGAACCCCGGGTGATGACGTCTTTTGCCGATCTTTTACAGCAAGTGCCTACACGGGGAGCTGCAAGTATTAGTTAATCCACCTAATATCTCAGTCCGTACAGTGGCGGGATGGCTCGGCGCACTGTACGAGCTCATGATCGAGACTCTCTTTTGCATCCCTGGTTCGAACCCCGGGTGATGACGTCTTTTGCCGATTTTTTACAGCAAGTGCCTACACGGGGAGCTGCAAGTATTAGTTAATCCACCTAATATCTCAGTCCGTACAGTGGCGGGATGGCTCGGCGCACTGTACGAGCTCATGATCGAGACTCTCTTTTGCATCCCTGGTTCGAACCCCGGGTGATGACGCCTTTTGCCGATCTTTTACAGCAAGTGCCTACACGGGGAGCTGTAAGTATTAGTTAATCCACCTAATATCTCAGTCCGTACAGTGGCGGGATGGCTCGGCGCACTGTACGAGCTCATGATCGAGACTCTCTTTTGCATCCCTGGTTCGAACCCCGGGTGATGACGCCTTTTGCCGATCTTTTACAGCAAGTGCCTACACGGGGAGCTGTAAGTATTAGTTAATCCACCTAATATCTCAGTCCATACAGTGGCGGGATGGCTCGGCGCACTGTACGAGCTCATGATCGAGACTCTCTTTTGCATCCCTGGTTCGAACCCCGGGTGATGACGCCTTTTGCCGATCTTTTACAGCAAGTGCCTACACGGGGAGCTGTAAGTATTAGTTAATCCACCTAATATCTCAGTCCATACAGTGGCGGGATGGCTCGGCGCACTGTACGAGCTCATGATCGAGACTCTCTTTTGCATCCCTGGTTCGAACCCCGGGTGATGACGCCTTTTGCCGATCTTTTACAGCAAGTGCCTACACGGGGAGCTGTAAGTATTAGTTAATCCACCTAATATCTCAGTCCATACAGTGGCGGGATGGCTCGGCGCACTGTACGAGCTCATGATCGAGACTCTCTTTTGCATCCCTGGTTCGAACCCCGGGTGATGACGTCTTTTGCCGATCTTTTACAGCAAGTGCCTACACGGGGAGCTGTAAGTATTAGTTAATCCACCTAATATCTCAGTCCATACAGTGGCGGGATGGCTCGGCGCACTGTACGAGCTCATGATCGAGACTCTCTTTTGCATCCCTGGTTCGAACCCCGGGTGATGACGCCTTTTGCCGATCTTTTACAGCAAGTGCCTACACGGGGAGCTGTAAGTATTAGTTAATCCACCTAATATCTCAGTCCATACAGTGGCGGGATGGCTCGGCGCACTGTACGAGCTCATGATCGAGACTCTCTTTTGCATCCCTGGTTCGAACCCCGGGTGATGACGTCTTTTGCCGATGTTTTACAGCAAGTGCCTACACGGGGAGCTGCAAGTATTAGTTAATCCACCTAATATCTCAGTCCATACAGTGGCGGGATGGCTCGGCGCACTGTACGAGCTCATGATCGAGACTCTCTTTTGCATCCCTGGTTCGAACCCCGGGTGATGACGTCTTTTGCCGATCTTTTACAGCAAGTGCCTACACGGGGAGCTGTAAGTATTAGTTAATCCACCTAATATCTCAGTCCATACAGTGGCGGGATGGCTCGGCGCACTGTACGAGCTCATGATCGAGACTCTCTTTTGCATCCCTGGTTCGAACCCCGGGTGATGACGTCTTTTGCCGATCTTTTACAGCAAGTGCCTACACGGGGAGCTGTAAGTATTAGTTAATCCACCTAATATCTCAGTCCATACAGTGGCGGGATGGCTCGGCGCACTGTACGAGCTCATGATCGAGACTCTCTTTTGCATCCCCGGTTCGAACCCCGGGTGATGACGCCTTTTGCCGATCTTTTACAGCAAGTGCCTACACGGGGAGCTGTAAGTATTAGTTAATCCACCTAATATCTCAGTCCATACAGTGGCGGGATGGCTCGGCGCACTGTACGAGCTCATGATCGAGACTCTCTTTTGCATCCCCGGTTCGAACCCCGGGTGATGACGCCTTTTGCCGATCTTTTACAGCAAGTGCCTACACGGGGAGCTGTAAGTATTAGTTAATCCACCTAATATCTCAGTCCATACAGTGGCGGGATGGCTCGGCGCACTGTACGAGCTCATGATCGAGACTCTCTTTTGCATCCCCGGTTCGAACCCCGGGTGATGACGTCTTTTGCCGATCTTTTACAGCAAGTGCCTACACGGGGAGCTGTAAGTATTAGTTAATCCACCTAATATCTCAGTCCATACAGTGGCGGGATGGCTCGGCGCACTGTACGAGCTCATGATCGAGACTCTTTTTTGCATCCCCGGTTCGAACCCCGGGTGATGACGCCTTTTGCCGATCTTTTACAGCAAGTGCCTACACGGGGAGCTGTAAGTATTAGTTAATCCACCTAATATCTCAGTCCATACAGTGGCGGGATGGCTCGGCGCACTGTACGAGCTCATGATCGAGACTCTCTTTTGCATCCCTGGTTCGAACCCCGGGTGATGACGCCTTTTGCCGATCTTTTACAGCAAGTGCCTACACGGGGAGCTGTAAGTATTAGTTAATCCACCTAATATCTCAGTCCGTACAGTGGCGGGATGGCTCGGCGCACTGTACGAGCTCATGATCGAGACTCTCTTTTGCATCCCTGGTTCGAACCCCGGGTGATGACGCCTTTTGCCGATCTTTTACAGCAAGTGCCTACACGGGGAGCTGTAAGTATTAGTTAATCCACCTAATATCTCAGTCCATAGAGTGGCGGGATGGCTCGGCGCACTGTACGAGCTCATGATCGAGACTCTCTTTTGCATCCCTGGTTCGAACCCCGGGTGATGACGCCTTTTGCCGATCTTTTACAGCAAGTGCCTACACGGGGAGCTGTAAGTATTAGTTAATCCACCTAATATCTCAGTCCATACAGTGGCGGGATGGCTCGGCGCACTGTACGAGCTCATGATCGAGACTCTCTTTTGCATCCCTGGTTCGAACCCCGGGTGATGACGTCTTTTGTCGATCTTTTACAGCAAGTGCCTACACGGGGAGCTGTAAGTATTAGTTAATCCACCTAATATCTCAGTCCATACAGTGGCGGGATGGCTCGGCGCACTGTACGAGCTCATGATCGAGACTCTCTTTTGCATCCCTGGTTCGAACCCCGGGTGATGACGCCTTTTGCCGATCTTTTACAGCAAGTGCCTACACGGGGAGCTGTAAGTATTAGTTAATCCACCTAATATCTCAGTCCATACAGTGGCGGGATGGCTCGGCGCACTGTACGAGCTCATGATCGAGACTCTCTTTTGCATCCCTGGTTCGAACCCCGGGTGATGACGTCTTTTGCCGATCTTTTACAGCAAGTGCCTACACGGGGAGCTGTAAGTATTAGTTAATCCACCTAATATCTCAGTCCATACAGTGGCGGGATGGCTCGGCGCACTGTACGAGCTCATGATCGAGACTCTCTTTTGCATCCCTGGTTCGAACCCCGGGTGATGACGCCTTTTGCCGATCTTTTACAGCAAGTGCCTACACGGGGAGCTGTAAGTATTAGTTAATCCACCTAATATCTCAGTCCATACAGTGGCGGGATGGCTCGGCGCACTGTACGAGCTCATGATCGAGACTCTCTTTTGCATCCCTGGTTCGAACCCCGGGTGATGACGTCTTTTGCCGATCTTTTACAGCAAGTGCCTACACGGGGAGCTGTAAGTATTAGTTAATCCACCTAATATCTCAGTCCATACAGTGGCGGGATGGCTCGGCGCACTGTACGAGCTCATGATCGAGACTCTCTTTTGCATCCCTGGTTCGAACCCCGGGTGATGACGCCTTTTGCCGATCTTTTACAGCAAGTGCCTACACGGGGAGCTGTAAGTATTAGTTAATCCACCTAATATCTCAGTCCATACAGTGGCGGGATGGCTCGGCGCACTGTACGAGCTCATGATCGAGACTCTCTTTTGCATCCCTGGTTCGAACCCCGGGTGATGACGTCTTTTGCCGATCTTTTACAGCAAGTGCCTACACGGGGAGCTGTAAGTATTAGTTAATCCACCTAATATCTCAGTCCATACAGTGGCGGGATGGCTCGGCGCACTGTACGAGCTCATGATCGAGACTCTCTTTTGCATCCCTGGTTCGAACCCCGGGTGATGACGTCTTTTGCCGATCTTTTACAGCAAGTGCCTACACGGGGAGCTGTAAGTATTAGTTAATCCACCTAATATCTCAGTCCATACAGTGGCGGGATGGCTCGGCGCACTGTACGAGCTCATGATCGAGACTCTCTTTTGCATCCCTGGTTCGAACCCCGGGTGATGACGCCTTTTGCCGATCTTTTACAGCAAGTGCCTACACGGGGAGCTGTAAGTATTAGTTAATCCACCTAATATCTCAGTCCATACAGTGGCGGGATGGCTCGGCGCACTGTACGAGCTCATGATCGAGACTCTCTTTTGCATCCCTGGTTCGAACCCCGGGTGATGACGTCTTTTGCCGATCTTTTACAGCAAGTGCCTACACGGGGAGCTGTAAGTATTAGTTAATCCACCTAATATCTCAGTCCATACAGTGGCGGGATGGCTCGGCGCACTGTACGAGCTCATGATCGAGACTCTCTTTTGCATCCCTGGTTCGAACCCCGGGTGATGACGCCTTTTGCCGATCTTTTACAGCAAGTGCCTACACGGGGAGCTGTAAGTATTAGTTAATCCACCTAATATCTCAGTCCATACAGTGGCGGGATGGCTCGGCGCACTGTACGAGCTCATGATCGAGACTCTCTTTTGCATCCCTGGTTCGAACCCCGGGTGATGACGCCTTTTGCCGATCTTTTACAGCAAGTGCCTACACGGGGAGCTGTAAGTATTAGTTAATCCACCTAATATCTCAGTCCATACAGTGGCGGGATGGCTCGGCGCACTGTACGAGCTCATGATCGAGACTCTCTTTTGCATCCCTGGTTCGAACCCCGGGTGATGACGCCTTTTGCCGATCTTTTACAGCAAGTGCCTACACGGGGAGCTGTAAGTATTAGTTAATCCACCTAATATCTCAGTCCATACAGTGGCGGGATGGCTCGGCGCACTGTACGAGCTCATGATCGAGACTCTCTTTTGCATCCCTGGTTCGAACCCCGGGTGATGACGTCTTTTGCCGATCTTTTACAGCAAGTGCCTACACGGGGAGCTGTAAGTATTAGTTAATCCACCTAATATCTCAGTCCATACAGTGGCGGGATGGCTCGGCGCACTGTACGAGCTCATGATCGAGACTCTCTTTTGCATCCCTGGTTCGAACCCCGGGTGATGACGCCTTTTGCCGATCTTTTACAGCAAGTGCCTACACGGGGAGCTGTAAGTATTAGTTAATCCACCTAATATCTCAGTCCATACAGTGGCGGGATGGCTCGGCGCACTGTACGAGCTCATGATCGAGACTCTCTTTTGCATCCCTGGTTCGAACCCCGGGTGATGACGCCTTTTGCCGATCTTTTACAGCAAGTGCCTACACGGGGAGCTGTAAGTATTAGTTAATCCACCTAATATCTCAGTCCATACAGTGGCGGGATGGCTCGGCGCACTTACGAGCTCATGATCGAGACTCTCTTTTGCATCCCTGGTTCGAACCCCGGGTGATGACGCCTTTTGCCGATCTTTTACAGCAAGTGCCTACACGGGGAGCTGTAAGTATTAGTTAATCCACCTAATATCTCAGTCCATACAGTGGCGGGATGGCTCGGCGCACTGTACGAGCTCATGATCGAGACTCTCTTTTGCATCCCTGGTTCGAACCCCGGGTGATGACGTCTTTTGCCGATCTTTTACAGCAAGTGCCTACACGGGGAGCTGTAAGTATTAGTTAATCCACCTAATATCTCAGTCCATACAGTGGCGGGATGGCTCGGCGCACTGTACGAGCTCATGATCGAGACTCTCTTTTGCATCCCTGGTTCGAACCCCGGGTGATGACGCCTTTTGCCGATCTTTTACAGCAAGTGCCTACACGGGGAGCTGTAAGTATTAGTTAATCCACCTAATATCTCAGTCCATACCGTGGCGGGATGGCTCGGCGCACTGTACGAGCTCATGATCGAGACTCTCTTTTGCATCCCTGGTTCGAACCCCGGGTGATGACGCCTTTTGCCGATCTTTTACAGCAAGTGCCTACACGGGGAGCTGTAAGTATTAGTTAATCCACCTAATATCTCAGTCCATACAGTGGCGGGATGGCTCGGCGCACTGTACGAGCTCATGATCGAGACTCTCTTTTGCATCCCTGGTTCGAACCCCGGGTGATGACGCCTTTTGCCGATCTTTTACAGCAAGTGCCTACACGGGGAGCTGCAAGTATTAGTTAATCCACCTAATATCTCAGTCCGTACAGTGGCGGGATGGCTCGGCGCACTGTACGAGCTCATGATCGAGACTCTCTTTTGCATCCCTGGTTCGAACCCCGGGTGATGACGTCTTTTGCCGATCTTTTACAGCAAGTGCCTACACGGGGAGCTGCAAGTATTAGTTAATCCACCTAATATCTCAGTCCGTACAGTGGCGGGATGGCTCGGCGCACTGTACGAGCTCATGATCGAGACTCTCTTTTGCATCCCTGGTTCGAACCCCGGGTGATGACGTCTTTTGCCGATCTTTTACAGCAAGTGCCTACACGGGGAGCTGCAAGTATTAGTTAATCCACCTAAAATCTCAGTCCGTACAGTGGCGGGATGGCTCGGCGCACTGTACGAGCTCATGATCGAGACTCTCTTTTGCATCCCTGGTTCGAACCCCGGGTGATGACGTCTTTTGCCGATCTTTTACAGCAAGTGCCTACACGGGGAGCTGCAAGTATTAGTTAATCCACCTAATATCTCAGTCCGTACAGTGGCGGGATGGCTCGGCGCACTGTACGAGCTCATGATCGAGACTCTCTTTTGCATCCCTGGTTCGAACCCCGGGTGATGACGTCTTTTGCCGATCTTTTACAGCAAGTGCCTACACGGGGAGCTGCAAGTATTAGTTAATCCACCTAATATCTCAGTCCGTACAGTGGCGGGATGGCTCGGCGCACTGTACGAGCTCATGATCGAGACTCTCTTTTGCATCCCTGGTTCGAACCCCGGGTGATGACGTCTTTTGCCGATCTTTTACAGCAAGTGCCTACACGGGGAGCTGCAAGTATTAGTTAATCCACCTAATATCTCAGTCCGTACAGTGGCGGGATGGCTCGGCGCACTGTACGAGCTCATGATCGAGACTCTCTTTTGCATCCCTGGTTCGAACCCCGGGTGATGACGTCTTTTGCCGATCTTTTACAGCAAGTGCCTACACGGGGAGCTGCAAGTATTAGTTAATCCACCTAATATCTCAGTCCGTACAGTGGCGGGATGGCTCGGCGCACTGTACGAGCTCATGATCGAGACTCTCTTTTGCATCCCTGGTTCGAACCCCGGGTGATGACGTCTTTTGCCGATCTTTTACAGCAAGTGCCTACACGGGGAGCTGCAAGTATTAGTTAATCCACCTAATATCTCAGTCCGTACAGTGGCGGGATGGCTCGGCGCACTGTACGAGCTCATGATCGAGACTCTCTTTTGCATCCCTGGTTCGATCCCCGGGTGATGACGTCTTTTGCCGATCTTTTACAGCAAGTGCCTACACGGGGAGCTGTAATTATTAGTTAATCCACCTAATATCTCAGTCCGTACAGTGGCGGGATGGCTCGGCGCACTGTACGAGCTCATGATCGAGACTCTCTTTTGCATCCCTGGTTCGAACCCCGGGTGATGACGCCTTTTGCCGATCTTTTACAGCAAGTGCCTACACGGGGAGCTGTAAGTATTAGTTAATCCACCTAATATCTCAGTCCATACAGTGGCGGGATGGCTCGGCGCACTGTACGAGCTCATGATCGAGACTCTCTTTTGCATCCCTGGTTCGAACCCCGGGTGATGACGTCTTTTGCCGATCTTTTACAGCAAGTGCCTACACGGGGAGCTGTAAGTATTAGTTAATCCACCTAATATCTCAGTCCATACAGTGGCGGGATGGCTCGGCGCACTGTACGAGCTCATGATCGAGACTCTCTTTTGCATCCCTGGTTCGAACCCCGGGTGATGACGTCTTTTGCCGATCTTTTACAGCAAGTGCCTACACGGGGAGCTGTAAGTATTAGTTAATCCACCTAATATCTCAGTCCATACAGTGGCGGGATGGCTCGGCGCACTGTACGAGCTCATGATCGAGACTCTCTTTTGCATCCCTGGTTCGAACCCCGGGTGATGACGTCTTTTGCCGATCTTTTACAGCAAGTGCCTACACGGGGAGCTGTAAGTATTAGTTAATCCACCTAATATCTCAGTCCATACAGTGGCGGGATGGCTCGGCGCACTGTACGAGCTCATGATCGAGACTCTCTTTTGCATCCCTGGTTCGAACCCCGGGTGATGACGCCTTTTGCCGATCTTTTACAGCAAGTGCCTACACGGGGAGCTGTAAGTATTAGTTAATCCACCTAATATCTCAGTCCATACAGTGGCGGGATGGCTCGGCGCACTGTACGAGCTCATGATCGAGACTCTCTTTTGCATCCCTGGTTCGAACCCCGGGTGATGACGCCTTTTGCCGATCTTTTACAGCAAGTGCCTACACGGGGAGCTGTAAGTATTAGTTAATCCACCTAATATCTCAGTCCATACAGTGGCGGGATGGCTCGGCGCACTGTACGAGCTCATGATCGAGACTCTCTTTTGCATCCCTGGTTCGAACCCCGGGTGATGACGTCTTTTGCCGATCTTTTACAGCAAGTGCCTACACGGGGAGCTGTAAGTATTAGTTAATCCACCTAATATCTCAGTCCATACAGTGGCGGGATGGCTCGGCGCACTGTACGAGCTCATGATCGAGACTCTCTTTTGCATCCCTGGTTCGAACCCCGGGTGATGACGCCTTTTGCCGATCTTTTACAGCAAGTGCCTACACGGGGAGCTGTAAGTATTAGTTAATCCACCTAATATCTCAGTCCATACAGTGGCGGGATGGCTCGGCGCACTGTACGAGCTCATGATCGAGACTCTCTTTTGCATCCCTGGTTCGAACCCCGGGTGATGACGCCTTTTGCCGATCTTTTACAGCAAGTGCCTACACGGGGAGCTGTAAGTATTAGTTAATCCACCTAATATCTCAGTCCATACAGTGGCGGGATGGCTCGGCGCACTGTACGAGCTCATGATCGAGACTCTCTTTTGCATCCCTGGTTCGAACCCCGGGTGATGACGTCTTTTGCCGATCTTTTACAGCAAGTGCCTACACGGGGAGCTGTAAGTATTAGTTAATCCACCTAATATCTCAGTCCATACAGTGGCGGGATGGCTCGGCGCACTGTACGAGCTCATGATCGAGACTCTCTTTTGCATCCCTGGTTCGAACCCCGGGTGATGACGTCTTTTGCCGATCTTTTACAGCAAGTGCCTACACGGGGAGCTGTAAGTATTAGTTAATCCACCTAATATCTCAGTCCATACAGTGGCGGGATGGCTCGGCGCACTGTACGAGCTCATGATCGAGACTCTCTTTTGCATCCCTGGTTCGAACCCCGGGTGATGACGCCTTTTGCCGATCTTTTACAGCAAGTGCCTACACGGGGAGCTGTAAGTATTAGTTAATCCACCTAATATCTCAGTCCATACAGTGGCGGGATGGCTCGGCGCACTGTACGAGCTCATGATCGAGACTCTCTTTTGCATCCCTGGTTCGAACCCCGGGTGATGACGTCTTTTGCCGATCTTTTACAGCAAGTGCCTACACGGGGAGCTGTAAGTATTAGTTAATCCACCTAATATCTCAGTCCATACAGTGGCGGGATGGCTCGGCGCACTGTACGAGCTCATGATCGAGACTCTCTTTTGCATCCCTGGTTCGAACCCCGGGTGATGACGCCTTTTGCCGATCTTTTACAGCAAGTGCCTACACGGGGAGCTGTAAGTATTAGTTAATCCACCTAATATCTCAGTCCATACAGTGGCGGGATGGCTCGGCGCACTGTACGAGCTCATGATCGAGACTCTCTTTTGCATCCCTGGTTCGAACCCCGGGTGATGACGCCTTTTGCCGATCTTTTACAGCAAGTGCCTACACGGGGAGCTGTAAGTATTAGTTAATCCACCTAATATCTCAGTCCATACAGTGGCGGGATTGCTCGGCGCACTGTACGAGCTCATGATCGAGACTCTCTTTTGCATCCCTGGTTCGAACCCCGGGTGATGACGTCTTTTGCCGATCTTTTACAGCAAGTGCCTACACGGGGAGCTGTAAGTATTAGTTAATCCACCTAATATCTCAGTCCATACAGTGGCGGGATGGCTCGGCGCACTGTACGAGCTCATGATCGAGACTCTCTTTTGCATCCCTGGTTCGAACCCCGGGTGATGACGCCTTTTGCCGATCTTTTACAGCAAGTGCCTACACGGGGAGCTGTAAGTATTAGTTAATCCACCTAATATCTCAGTCCATACAGTGGCGGATTGGCTCGGCGCACTGTACGAGCTCATGATCGAGACTCTCTTTTGCATCCCTGGTTCGAACCCCGGGTGATGACGTCTTTTGCCGATCTTTTACAGCAAGTGCCTACACGGGGAGCTGTAAGTATTAGTTAATCCACCTAATATCTCAGTCCATACAGTGGCGGGATGGCTCGGCGCACTGTACGAGCTCATGATCGAGACTCTCTTTTGCATCCCTGGTTCGAACCCCGGGTGATGACGCCTTTTGCCGATCTTTTACAGCAAGTGCCTACACGGGGAGCTGTAAGTATTAGTTAATCCACCTAATATCTCAGTCCATACAGTGGCGGGATGGCTCGGCGCACTGTACGAGCTCATGATCGAGACTCTCTTTTGCATCCCTGGTTCGAACCCCGGGTGATGACGTCTTTTGCCGATCTTTTACAGCAAGTGCCTACACGGGGAGCTGTAAGTATTAGTTAATCCACCTAATATCTCAGTCCATACAGTGGCGGGATGGCTCGGCGCACTGTACGAGCTCATGATCGAGACTCTCTTTTGCATCCCTGGTTCGAACCCCGGGTGATGACGTCTTTTGCCGATCTTTTACAGCAAGTGCCTACACGGGGAGCTGTAAGTATTAGTTAATCCACCTAATATCTCAGTCCATACAGTGGCGGGATGGCTCGGCGCACTGTACGAGCTCATGATCGAGACTCTCTTTTGCATCCCTGGTTCGAACCCCGGGTGATGACGTCTTTTGCCGATCTTTTACAGCAAGTGCCTACACGGGGAGCTGTAAGTATTAGTTAATCCACCTAATATCTCAGTCCATACAGTGGCGGGATGGCTCGGCGCACTGTACGAGCTCATGATCGAGACTCTCTTTTGCATCCCTGGTTCGAACCCCGGGTGATGACGCCTTTTGCCGATCTTTTACAGCAAGTGCCTACACGGGGAGCTGTAAGTATTAGTTAATCCACCTAATATCTCAGTCCATACAGTGGCGGGATGGCTCGGCGCACTGTACGAGCTCATGATCGAGACTCTCTTTTGCATCCCTGGTTCGAACCCCGGGTGATGACGTCTTTTGCCGATCTTTTACAGCAAGTGCCTACACGGGGAGCTGTAAGTATTAGTTAATCCACCTAATATCTCAGTCCATACAGTGGCGGGATGGCTCGGCGCACTGTACGAGCTCATGATCGAGACTCTCTTTTGCATCCCTGGTTCGAACCCCGGGTGATGACGTCTTTTGCCGATCTTTTACAGCAAGTGCCTACACGGGGAGCTGTAAGTATTAGTTAATCCACCTAATATCTCAGTCCATACAGTGGCGGGATGGCTCGGCGCACTGTACGAGCTCATGATCGAGACTCTCTTTTGCATCCCTGGTTCGAACCCCGGGTGATGACGCCTTTTGCCGATCTTTTACAGCAAGTGCCTACACGGGGAGCTGTAAGTATTAGTTAATCCATCTAATATCTCAGTCCATACAGTGGCGGGATGGCTCGGCGCACTGTACGAGCTCATGATCGAGACTCTCTTTTGCATCCCTGGTTCGAACCCCGGGTGATGACGTCTTTTGCCGATCTTTTACAGCAAGTGCCTACACGGGGAGCTGTAAGTATTAGTTAATCCACCTAATATCTCAGTCCATACAGTGGCGGGATGGCTCGGCGCACTGTACGAGCTCATGATCGAGACTCTCTTTTGCATCCCTGGTTCGAACCCCGGGTGATGACGTCTTTTGCCGATCTTTTACAGCAAGTGCCTACACGGGGAGCTGTAAGTATTAGTTAATCCACCTAATATCTCAGTCCATACAGTGGCGGGATGGCTCGGCGCACTGTACGAGCTCATGATCGAGACTCTCTTTTGCATCCCTGGTTCGAACCCCGGGTGATGACGCCTTTTGCCGATCTTTTACAGCAAGTGCCTACACGGGGAGCTGTAAGTATTAGTTAATCCACCTAATATCTCAGTCCATACAGTGGCGGGATGGCTCGGCGCACTGTACGAGCTCATGATCGAGACTCTCTTTTGCATCCCTGGTTCGAACCCCGGGTGATGACGTCTTTTGCCGATCTTTTACAGCAAGTGCCTACACGGGGAGCTGTAAGTATTAGTTAATCCACCTAATATCTCAGTCCATACAGTGGCGGGATGGCTCGGCGCACTGTACGAGCTCATGATCGAGACTCTCTTTTGCATCCCTGGTTCGAACCCCGGGTGATGACGCCTTTTGCCGATCTTTTACAGCAAGTGCCTACACGGGGAGCTGTAAGTATTAGTTAATCCACCTAATATCTCAGTCCATACAGTGGCGGGATGGCTCGGCGCACTGTACGAGCTCATGATCGAGACTCTCTTTTGCATCCCTGGTTCGAACCCCGGGTGATGACGCCTTTTGCCGATCTTTTACAGCAAGTGCCTACACGGGGAGCTGTAAGTATTAGTTAATCCACCTAATATCTCAGTCCATACAGTGGCGGGATGGCTCGGCGCACTGTACGAGCTCATGATCGAGACTCTCTTTTGCATCCCTGGTTCGAACCCCGGGTGATGACGCCTTTTGCCGATCTTTTACAGCAAGTGCCTACACGGGGAGCTGTAAGTATTAGTTAATCCACCTAATATCTCAGTCCATACAGTGGCGGGATGGCTCGGCGCACTGTACGAGCTCATGATCGAGACTCTCTTTTGCATCCCTGGTTCGAACCCCGGGTGATGACGCCTTTTGCCGATCTTTTACAGCAAGTGCCTACACGGGGAGCTGTAAGTATTAGTTAATCCACCTAATATCTCAGTCCATACAGTGGCGGGATGGCTCGGCGCACTGTACGAGCTCATGATCGAGACTCTCTTTTGCATCCCTGGTTCGAACCCCGGGTGATGACGTCTTTTGCCGATCTTTTACAGCAAGTGCCTACACGGGGAGCTGTAAGTATTAGTTAATCCACCTAATATCTCAGTCCATACAGTGGCGGGATGGCTCGGCGCACTGTACGAGCTCATGATCGAGACTCTCTTTTGCATCCCTGGTTCGAACCCCGGGTGATGACGCCTTTTGCCGATCTTTTACAGCAAGTGCCTACACGAGGAGCTGTAAGTATTAGTTAATCCACCTAATATCTCAGTCCATACAGTGGCGGGATGGCTCGGCGCACTGTACGAGCTCATGATCGAGACTCTCTTTTGCATCCCTGGTTCGAACCCCGGGTGATGACGCCTTTTGCCGATCTTTTACAGCAAGTGCCTACACGGGGAGCTGTAAGTATTAGTTAATCCACCTAATATCTCAGTCCATACAGTGGCGGGATGGCTCGGCGCACTGTACGAGCTCATGATCGAGACTCTCTTTTGCATCCCTGGTTCGAACCCCGGGTGATGACGTCTTTTGCCGATCTTTTACAGCAAGTGCCTACACGGGGAGCTGTAAGTATTAGTTAATCCACCTAATATCTCAGTCCATACAGTGGCGGGATGGCTCGGCGCACTGTACGAGCTCATGATCGAGACTCTCTTTTGCATCCCTGGTTCGAACCCCGGGTGATGACGCCTTTTGCCGATCTTTTACAGCAAGTGCCTACACGGGGAGCTGTAAGTATTAGTTAATCCACCTAATATCTCAGTCCATACAGTGGCGGGATGGCTCGGCGCACTGTACGAGCTCATGATCGAGACTCTCTTTTGCATCCCTGGTTCGAACCCCGGGTGATGACGTCTTTTGCCGATCTTTTACAGCAAGTGCCTACACGGGGAGCTGTAAGTATTAGTTAATCCACCTAATATCTCTGTCCATACAGTGGCGGGATGGCTCGGCGCACTGTACGAGCTCATGATCGAGACTCTCTTTTGCATCCCTGGTTCGAACCCCGGGTGATGACGTCTTTTGCCGATCTTTTACAGCAAGTGCCTACACGGGGAGCTGTAAGTATTAGTTAATCCACCTAATATCTCAGTCCATACAGTGGCGGGATGGCTCGGCGCACTGTACGAGCTCATGATCGAGACTCTCTTTTGCATCCCTGGTTCGAACCCCGGGTGATGACGCCTTTTGCCGATCTTTTACAGCAAGTGCCTACACGGGGAGCTGTAAGTATTAGTTAATCCACCTAATATCTCAGTCCATACAGTGGCGGGATGGCTCGGCGCACTGTACGAGCTCATGATCGAGACTCTCTTTTGCATCCCTGGTTCGAACCCCGGGTGATGACGTCTTTTGCCGATCTTTTACAGCAAGTGCCTACACGGGGAGCTGTAAGTATTAGTTAATCCACCTAATATCTCAGTCCATACAGTGGCGGGATGGCTCGGCGCACTGTACGAGCTCATGATCGAGACTCTCTTTTGCATCCCTGGTTCGAACCCCGGGTGATGACGCCTTTTGCCGATCTTTTACAGCAAGTGCCTACACGGGGAGCTGTAAGTATTAGTTAATCCACCTAATATCTCAGTCCATACAGTGGCGGGATGGATCGGCGCACTGTACGAGCTCATGATCGAGACTCTCTTTTGCATCCCTGGTTCGAACCCCGGGTGATGACGTCTTTTGCCGATCTTTTACAGCAAGTGCCTACACGGGGAGCTGTAAGTATTAGTTAATCCACCTAATATCTCTGTCCATACAGTGGCGGGATGGCTCGGCGCACTGTACGAGCTCATGATCGAGACTCTCTTTTGCATCCCTGGTTCGAACCCCGGGTGATGACGTCTTTTGCCGATCTTTTACAGCAAGTGCCTACACGGGGAGCTGTAAGTATTAGTTAATCCACCTAATATCTCAGTCCATACAGTGGCGGGATGGCTCGGCGCACTGTACGAGCTCATGATCGAGACTCTCTTTTGCATCCCTGGTTCGAACCCCGGGTGATGACGCCTTTTGCCGATCTTTTACAGCAAGTGCCTACACGGGGAGCTGTAAGTATTAGTTAATCCACCTAATATCTCAGTCCATACAGTGGCGGGATGGCTCGGCGCACTGTACGAGCTCATGATCGAGACTCTCTTTTGCATCCCTGGTTCGAACCCCGGGTGATGACGTCTTTTGCCGATCTTTTACAGCAAGTGCCTACACGGGGAGCTGTAAGTATTAGTTAATCCACCTAATATCTCAGTCCATACAGTGGCGGGATGGCTCGGCGCACTGTACGAGCTCATGATCGAGACTCTCTTTTGCATCCCTGGTTCGAACCCCGGGTGATGACGCCTTTTGCCGATCTTTTACAGCAAGTGCCTACACGGGGAGCTGTAAGTATTAGTTAATCCATCTAATATCTCAGTCCATACAGTGGCGGGATGGCTCGGCGCACTGTACGAGCTCATGATCGAGACTCTCTTTTGCATCCCTGGTTCGAACCCCGGGTGATGACGTCTTTTGCCGATCTTTTACAGCAAGTGCCTACACGGGGAGCTGTAAGTATTAGTTAATCCACCTAATATCTCAGTCCATACAGTGGCGGGATGGCTCGGCGCACTGTACGAGCTCATGATCGAGACTCTCTTTTGCATCCCTGGTTCGAACCCCGGGTGATGACGCCTTTTGCCGATCTTTTACAGCAAGTGCCTACACGGGGAGCTGTAAGTATTAGTTAATCCACCTACTATCTCAGTCCATACAGTGGCGGGATGGCTCGGCGCACTGTACGAGCTCATGATCGAGACTCTCTTTTGCATCCCTGGTTCGAACCCCGGGTGATGACGTCTTTTGCCGATCTTTTACAGCAAGTGCCTACACGGGGAGCTGTAAGTATTAGTTAATCCACCTAATATCTCAGTCCATACAGTGGCGGGATGGCTCGGCGCACTGTACGAGCTCATGATCGAGACTCTCTTTTGCATCCCTGGTTCGAACCCCGGGTGATGACGCCTTTTGCCGATCTTTTACAGCAAGTGCCTACACGGGGAGCTGTAAGTATTAGTTAATCCACCTAATATCTCAGTCCATACAGTGGCGGGATGGCTCGGCGCACTGTACGAGCTCATGATCGAGACTCTCTTTTGCATCCCTGGTTCGAACCCCGGGTGATGACGCCTTTTGCCGATCTTTTACAGCAAGTGCCTACACGGGGAGCTGTAAGTATTAGTTAATCCACCTAATATCTCAGTCCATACAGTGGCGGGATGGCTCGGCGCACTGTACGAGCTCATGATCGAGACTCTCTTTTGCATCCCTGGTTCGAACCCCGGGTGATGACGCCTTTTGCCGATCTTTTACAGCAAGTGCCTACACGGGGAGCTGTAAGTATTAGTTAATCCACCTAATATCTCAGTCCATACAGTGGCGGGATGGCTCGGCGCACTGTACGAGCTCATGATCGAGACTCTCTTTTGCATCCCTGGTTCGAACCCCGGGTGATGACGCCTTTTGCCGATCTTTTACAGCAAGTGCCTACACGGGGAGCTGTAAGTATTAGTTAATCCACCTAATATCTCAGTCCATACAGTGGCGGGATGGCTCGGCGCACTGTACGAGCTCATGATCGAGACTCTCTTTTGCATCCCTGGTTCGAACCCCGGGTGATGACGCCTTTTGCCGATCTTTTACATCAAGTGCCTACACGGGGAGCTGTAAGTATTAGTTAATCCACCTAATATCTCAGTCCATACAGTGGCGGGATGGCTCGGCGCACTGTACGAGCTCATGATCGAGACTCTCTTTTGCATCCCTGGTTCGAACCCCGGGTGATGACGTCTTTTGCCGATCTTTTACATCAAGTGCCTACACGGGGAGCTGTAAGTATTAGTTAATCCACCTAATATCTCAGTCCATACAGTGGCGGGATGGCTCGGCGCACTGTACGAGCTCATGATCGAGACTCTCTTTTGCATCCCTGGTTCGAACCCCGGGTGATGACGCCTTTTGCCGATATTTTACAGCAAGTGCCTACACGGGGAGCTGTAAGTATTAGTTAATCCACCTAATATCTCAGTCCATACAGTGGCGGGATGGCTCGGCGCACTGTACGAGCTCATGATCGAGACTCTCTTTTGCATCCCTGGTTCGAACCCTGGGTGATGACGTCTTTTGCCGATCTTTTACAGCAAGTGCCTACACGGGGAGCTGTAAGTATTAGTTAATCCACCTAATATCTCAGTCCATACAGTGGCGGGATGGCTCGGCGCACTGTACGAGCTCATGATCGAGACTCTCTTTTGCATCCCTGGTTCGAACCCCGGGTGATGACGCCTTTTGCCGATCTTTTACAGCAAGTGCCTACACGGGGAGCTGTAAGTATTAGTTAATCCACCTAATATCTCAGTCCATACAGTGGCGGGATGGCTCGGCGCACTGTACGAGCTCATGATCGAGACTCTCTTTTGCATCCCTGGTTCGAACCCCGGGTGATGACGTCTTTTGCCGATCTTTTACAGCAAGTGCCTACACGGGGAGCTGTAAGTATTAGTTAATCCACCTAATATCTCAGTCCATACAGTGGCGGGATGGCTCGGCGCACTGTACGAGCTCATGATCGAGACTCTCTTTTGCATCCCTGGTTCGAACCCCGGGTGATGACGTCTTTTGCCGATCTTTTACAGCAAGTGCCTACACGGGGAGCTGTAAGTATTAGTTAATCCACCTAATATCTCAGTCCATACAGTGGCGGGATGGCTCGGCGCACTGTACGAGCTCATGATCGAGACTCTCTTTTGCATCCCTGGTTCGAACCCCGGGTGATGACGCCTTTTGCCGATCTTTTACAGCAAGTGCCTACACGGGGAGCTGTAAGTATTAGTTAATCCACCTAATATCTCAGTCCATACAGTGGCGGGATGGCTCGGCGCACTGTACGAGCTCATGATCGAGACTCTCTTTTGCATCCCTGGTTCGAACCCCGGGTGATGACGTCTTTTGCCGATCTTTTACAGCAAGTGCCTACACGGGGAGCTGTAAGTATTAGTTAATCCACCTAATATCTCAGTCCATACAGTGGCGGGATGGCTCGGCGCACTGTACGAGCTCATGATCGAGACTCTCTTTTGCATCCCTGGTTCGAACCCCGGGTGATGACGCCTTTTGCCGATCTTTTACAGCAAGTGCCTACACGGGGAGCTGTAAGTATTAGTTAATCCACCTAATATCTCAGTCCATACAGTGGCGGGATGGCTCGGCGCACTGTACGAGCTCATGATCGAGACTCTCTTTTGCATCCCTGGTTCGAACCCCGGGTGATGACGCCTTTTGCCGATCTTTTACAGCAAGTGCCTACACGGGGAGCTGTAAGTATTAGTTAATCCACCTAATATCTCAGTCCATACAGTGGCGGGATGGCTCGGCGCACTGTACGAGCTCATGATCGAGACTCTCTTTTGCATCCCTGGTTCGAACCCCGGGTGATGACGCCTTTTGCCGATCTTTTACAGCAAGTGCCTACACGGGGAGCTGTAAGTATTAGTTAATCCACCTAATATCTCAGTCCATACAGTGGCGGGATGGCTCGGCGCACTGTACGAGCTCATGATCGAGACTCTCTTTTGCATCCCTGGTTCGAACCCCGGGTGATGACGTCTTTTGCCGATCTTTTACAGCAAGTGCCTACACGGGGAGCTGTAAGTATTAGTTAATCCACCTAATATCTCAGTCCATACAGTGGCGGGATGGCTCGGCGCACTGTACGAGCTCATGATCGAGACTCTCTTTTGCATCCCTGGTTCGAACCCCGGGTGATGACGTCTTTTGCCGATCTTTTACAGCAAGTGCCCACACGGGGAGCTGTAAGTATTAGTTAATCCACCTAATATCTCAGTCCATACAGTGGCGGGATGGCTCGGCGCACTGTACGAGCTCATGATCGAGACTCTCTTTTGCATCCCTGGTTCGAACCCCGGGTGATGACGTCTTTTGCCGATCTTTTACAGCAAGTGCCCACACGGGGAGCTGTAAGTATTAGTTAATCCACCTAATATCTCAGTCCATACAGTGGCGGGATGGCTCGGCGCACTGTACGAGCTCATGATCGAGACTCTCTTTTGCATCCCTGGTTCGAACCCCGGGTGATGACGTCTTTTGCCGATCTTTTACAGCAAGTGCCCACACGGGGAGCTGTAAGTATTAGTTAATCCACCTAATATCTCAGTCCATACAGTGGCGGGATGGCTCGGCGCACTGTACGAGCTCATGATCGAGACTCTCTTTTGCATCCCTGGTTCGAACCCCGGGTGATGACGCCTTTTGCCGATCTTTTACAGCAAATGCCTACACGGGGAGCTGTAAGTATTAGTTAATCCACCTAATATCTCAGTCCATACAGTGGCGGGATGGCTCGGCGCACTGTACGAGCTCATGATCGAGACTCTCTTTTGCATCCCTGGTTCGAACCCCGGGTGACGACGTCTTTTGCCGATCTTTTACAGCAAGTGCCTACACGGGGAGCTGTAAGTATTAGTTAATCCACCTAATATCTCAGTCCATACAGTGGCGGGATGGCTCGGCGCACTGTACGAGCTCATGATCGAGACTCTCTTTTGCATCCCTGGTTCGAACCCCGGGTGACGACGTCTTTTGCCGATCTTTTACAGCAAGTGCCTACACGGGGAGCTGTAAGTATTAGTTAATCCACCTAATATCTCAGTCCATACAGTGGCGGGATGGCTCGGCGCACTGTACGAGCTCATGATCGAGACTCTCTTTTGCATCCCTGGTTCGAACCCCGGGTGACGACGTCTTTTGCCGATCTTTTACAGCAAGTGCCTACACGGGGAGCTGTAAGTATTAGTTAATCCACCTAATATCTCAGTCCATACAGTGGCGGGATGGCTCGGCGCACTGTACGAGCTCATGATCGAGACTCTCTTTTGCATCCCTGGTTCGAACCCCGGGTGATGACGTCTTTTGCCGATCTTTTACAGCAAGTGCCTACACGGGGAGCTGTAAGTATTAGTTAATCCACCTAATATCTCAGTCCATACAGTGGCGGGATGGCTCGGCGCACTGTACGAGCTCATGATCGAGACTCTCTTTTGCATCCCTGGTTCGAACCCCGGGTGATGACGCCTTTTGCCGATCTTTTACAGCAAGTGCCTACACGGGGAGCTGTAAGTATTAATTAATCCACCTAATATCTCAGTCCATACAGTGGCGGGATGGCTCGGCGCACTGTACGAGCTCATGATCGAGACTCTCTTTTGCATCCCTGGTTCGAACCCCGGGTGATGACGTCTTTTGCCGATCTTTTACAGCAAGTGCCTACACGGGGAGCTGTAAGTATTAGTTAATCCACCTAATATCTCAGTCCATACAGTGGCGGGATGTCTCGGCGCACTGTACGAGCTCATGATCGAGACTCTCTTTTGCATCCCTGGTTCGAACCCCGGGTGATGACGTCTTTTGCCGATCTTTTACAGCAAGTGCCTACACGGGGAGCTGTAAGTATTAGTTAATCCACCTAATATCTCAGTCCATACAGTGGCGGGATGGCTCGGCGCACTGTACGAGCTCATGATCGAGACTCTCTTTTGCATCCCTGGTTCGAACCCCGGGTGATGACGTCTTTTGCCGATCTTTTACAGCAAGTGCCTACACGGGGAGCTGTAAGTATTAGTTAATCCACCTAATATCTCAGTCCATACAGTGGCGGGATGGCTCGGCGCACTGTACGAGCTCATGATCGAGACTCTCTTTTGCATCCCTGGTTCGAACCCCGGGTGATGACGTCTTTTGCCGATCTTTTACAGCAAGTGCCTACACGGGGAGCTGTAAGTATTAGTTAATCCACCTAATATCTCAGTCCATACAGTGGCGGGATGGCTCGGCGCACTGTACGAGCTCATGATCGAGACTCTCTTTTGCATCCCTGGTTCGAACCCCGGGTGATGACGTCTTTTGCCGATCTTTTACAGCAAGTGCCTACACGGGGAGCTGTAAGTATTAGTTAATCCACCTAATATCTCAGTCCATACAGTGGCGGGATGGCTCGGCGCACTGTACGAGCTCATGATCGAGACTCTCTTTTGCATCCCTGGTTCGAACCCCGGGTGATGACGTCTTTTGCCGATCTTTTACAGCAAGTGCCTACACGGGGAGCTGTAAGTATTAGTTAATCCACCTAATATCTCAGTCCATACAGTGGCGGGATGGCTCGGCGCACTGTACGAGCTCATGATCGAGACTCTCTTTTGCATCCCTGGTTCGAACCCCGGGTGATGACGTCTTTTGCCGATCTTTTACAGCAAGTGCCTACACGGGGAGCTGTAAGTATTAGTTAATCCACCTAATATCTCAGTCCATACAGTGGCGGGATGGCTCGGCGCACTGTACGAGCTCATGATCGAGACTCTCTTTTGCATCCCTGGTTCGAACCCCGGGTGATGACGCCTTTTGCCGATCTTTACAGCAAGTGCCTACACGGGGAGCTGTAAGTATTAGTTAATCCACCTAATATCTCAGTCCATACAGTGGCGGGATGTCTCGGCGCACTGTACGAGCTCATGATCGAGACTCTCTTTTGCATCCCTGGTTCGAACCCCGGGTGATGACGTCTTTTGCCGATCTTTTACAGCAAGTGCCTACACGGGGAGCTGTAAGTATTAGTTAATCTACCTAATATCTCAGTCCATACAGTGGCGGGATGTCTCGGCGCACTGTACGAGCTCATGATCGAGACTCTCTTTTGCATCCCTGGTTCGAACCCCGGGTGATGACGTCTTTTGCCGATCTTTTACAGCAAGTGCCTACACGGGGAGCTGTAAGTATTAGTTAATCCACCTAATATCTCAGTCCATACAGTGGCGGGATGGCTCGGCGCACTGTACGAGCTCATGATCGAGACTCTCTTTTGCATCGAACCCCGGGTGATGACGCCTTTTGCCGATCTTTTACAGCAAGTGCCTACACGGGGAGCTGTAAGTATTAGTTAATCCACCTAATATCTCAGTCCATACAGTGGCGGGATGGCTCGGCGCACTGTACGAGCTCATGATCGAGACTCTCTTTTGCATCCCTGGTTCGAACCCCGGGTGATGACGTCTTTTGCCGATCTTTTACAGCAAGTGCCTACACGGGGAGCTGTAAGTATTAGTTAATCCACCTAATATCTCAGTCCATACAGTGGCGGGATGGCTCGGCGCACTGTACGAGCTCATGATCGAGACTCTCTTTTGCATCCCTCGTTCGAACCCCGGGTGATGACGCCTTTTGCCGATCTTTTACAGCAAGTGCCTACACGGGGAGCTGTAAGTATTAGTTAATCCACCTAATATCTCAGTCCATACAGTGGCGGGATGGCTCGGCGCACTGTACGAGCTCATGATCGAGACTCTCTTTTGCATCCCTGGTTCGAACCCCGGGTGATGACGTCTTTTGCCGATCTTTTACAGCAAGTGCCTACACGGGGAGCTGTAAGTATTAGTTAATCCACCTAATATCTCAGTCCATACAGTGGCGGGATGGCTCGGCGCACTGTACGAGCTCATGATCGAGACTCTCTTTTGCATCCCTGGTTCGAACCCCGGGTGATGACGTCTTTTGCCGATCTTTTACAGCAAGTGCCTACACGGGGAGCTGTAAGTATTAGTTAATCTACCTAATATCTCAGTCCATACAGTGGCGGGATGGCTCGGCGCACTGTACGAGCTCATGATCGAGACTCTCTTTTGCATCCCTGGTTCGAACCCCGGGTGATGACGCCTTTTGCCGATCTTTTACAGCAAGTGCCTACACGGGGAGCTGTAAGTATTAGTTAATCCACCTAATATCTCAGTCCATACAGTGGCGGGATGGCTCGGCGCACTGTACGAGCTCATGATCGAGACTCTCTTTTGCATCCCTGGTTCGAACCCCGGGTGATGACGTCTTTTGCCGATCTTTTACAGCAAGTGCCTACACGGGGAGCTGTAAGTATTAGTTAATCCACCTAATATCTCAGTCCATACAGTGGCGGGATGGCTCGGCGCACTGTACGAGCTCATGATCGAGACTCTCTTTTGCATCCCTGGTTCGAACCCCGGGTGATGACGCCTTTTGCCGATCTTTTACAGCAAGTGCCTACACGGGGAGCTGTAAGTATTAGTTAATCCACCTAATATCTCAGTCCATACAGTGGCGGGATGGCTCGGCGCACTGTACGAGCTCATGATCGAGACTCTCTTTTGCATCCCTGGTTCGAACCCCGGGTGATGACGTCTTTTGCCGATCTTTTACAGCAAGTGCCTACACGGGGAGCTGTAAGTATTAGTTAATCCACCTAATATCTCAGTCCATACAGTGGCGGGATGGCTCGGCGCACTGTACGAGCTCATGATCGAGACTCTCTTTTGCATCCCTGGTTCGAACCCCGGGTGATGACGTCTTTTGCCGATCTTTTACAGCAAGTGCCTACACGGGGAGCTGTAAGTATTAGTTAATCCACCTAATATCTCAGTCCATACAGTGGCGGGATGGCTCGGCGCACTGTACGAGCTCATGATCGAGACTCTCTTTTGCATCCCTGGTTCGAACCCCGGGTGATGACGTCTTTTGCCGATCTTTTACAGCAAGTGCCTACACGGGGAGCTGTAAGTATTAGTTAATCCACCTAATATCTCAGTCCATACAGTGGCGGGATGGCTCGGCGCACTGTACGAGCTCATGATCGAGACTCTCTTTTGCATCCCTGGTTCGAACCCCGGGTGATGACGCCTTTTGCCGATCTTTTACAGCAAGTGCCTACACGGGGAGCTGTAAGTATTAGTTAATCCACCTAATATCTCAGTCCATACAGTGGCGGGATGGCTCGGCGCACTGTACGAGCTCATGATCGAGACTCTCTTTTGCATCCCTGGTTCGAACCCCGGGTGATGACGTCTTTTGCCGATCTTTTACAGCAAGTGCCTACACGGGGAGCTGTAAGTATTAGTTAATCCACCTAATATCTCAGTCCATACAGTGGCGGGATGGCTCGGCCCACTGTACGAGCTCATGATCGAGACTCTCTTTTGCATCCCTGGTTCGAACCCCGGGTGATGACGCCTTTTGCCGATCTTTTACAGCAAGTGCCTACACGGGGAGCTGTAAGTATTAGTTAATCCACCTAATATCTCAGTCCATACAGTGGCGGGATGGCTCGGCGCACTGTACGAGTTCATGATCGAGACTCTCTTTTGCATCCCTGGTTCGAACCCCGGGTGATGACGTCTTTTGCCGATCTTTTACAGCAAGTGCCTACACGGGGAGCTGTAAGTATTAGTTAATCCACCTAATATCTCAGTCCATACAGTGGCGGGATGGCTCGGCGCACTGTACGAGCTCATGATCGAGACTCTCTTTTGCATCCCTGGTTCGAACCCCGGGTGATGACGTCTTTTGCCGATCTTTTACAGCAAGTGCCTACACGGGGAGCTGTAAGTATTAGTTAATCCACCTAATATCTCAGTCCATACAGTGGCGGGATGGCTCGGCGCACTGTACGAGCTCATGATCGAGACTCTCTTTTGCATCCCTGGTTCGAACCCCGGGTGATGACGTCTTTTGCCGATCTTTTACAGCAAGTGCCTACACGGGGAGCTGTAAGTATTAGTTAATCCACCTAATATCTCAGTCCATACAGTGGCGGGATGGCTCGGCGCACTGTACGAGCTCATGATCGAGACTCTCTTTTGCATCCCTGGTTCGAACCCCGGGTGATGACGTCTTTTGCCGATCTTTTACAGCAAGTGCCTACACGGGGAGCTGTAAGTATTAGTTAATCCACCTAATATCTCAGTCCATACAGTGGCGGGATGGCTCGGCGCACTGTACGAGCTCATGATCGAGACTCTCTTTTGCATCCCTGGTTCGAACCCCGGGTGATGACGTCTTTTGCCGATCTTTTACAGCAAGTGCCTACACGGGGAGCTGTAAGTATTAGTTAATCCACCTAATATCTCAGTCCATACAGTGGCGGGATGGCTCGGCGCACTGTACGAGCTCATGATCGAGACTCTCTTTTGCATCCCTGGTTCGAACCCCGGGTGATGACGTCTTTTGCCGATCTTTTACAGCAAGTGCCTACACGGGGAGCTGTAAGTATTAGTTAATCCACCTAATATCTCAGTCCATACAGTGGCGGGATGGCTCGGCGCACTGTACGAGCTCATGATCGAGACTCTCTTTTGCATCCCTGGTTCGAACCCCGGGTGATGACGCCTTTTGCCGATCTTTTACAGCAAGTGCCTACACGGGGAGCTGTAAGTATTAGTTAATCCACCTAATATCTCAGTCCATACAGTGGCGGGATGGCTCGGCGCACTGTACGAGCTCATGATCGAGACTCTCTTTTGCATCCCTGGTTCGAACCCCGGGTGATGACGCCTTTTGCCGATCTTTTACAGCAAGTGCCTACACGGGGAGCTGTAAGTATTAGTTAATCCACCTAATATCTCAGTCCATACAGTGGCGGGATGGCTCGGCGCACTGTACGAGCTCATGATCGAGACTCTCTTTTGCATCCCTGGTTCGAACCCCGGGTGATGACGCCTTTTGCCGATCTTTTACAGCAAGTGCCTACACGGGGAGCTGTAAGTATTAGTTAATCCACCTAATATCTCAGTCCATACAGTGGCGGGATGGCTCGGCGCACTGTACGAGTTCATGATCGAGACTCTCTTTTGCATCCCTGGTTCGAACCCCGGGTGATGACGTCTTTTGCCGATCTTTTACAGCAAGTGCCTACACGGGGAGCTGTAAGTATTAGTTAATCCACCTAATATCTCAGTCCATACAGTGGCGGGATGGCTCGGCGCACTGTACGAGCTCATGATCGAGACTCTCTTTTGCATCCCTGGTTCGAACCCCGGGTGATGACGTCTTTTGCCGATCTTTTACAGCAAGTGCCTACACGGGGAGCTGTAAGTATTAGTTAATCCACCTAATATCTCAGTCCATACAGTGGCGGGATGGCTCGGCGCACTGTACGAGCTCATGATCGAGACTCTCTTTTGCATCCCTGGTTCGAACCCCGGGTGATGACGTCTTTTGCCGATCTTTTACAGCAAGTGCCTACACGGGGAGCTGTAAGTATTAGTTAATCCACCTAATATCTCAGTCCATACAGTGGCGGGATGGCTCGGCGCACTGTACGAGCTCATGATCGAGACTCTCTTTTGCATCCCTGGTTCGAACCCCGGGTGATGACGTCTTTTGCCGATCTTTTACAGCAAGTGCCTACACGGGGAGCTGTAAGTATTAGTTAATCCACCTAATATCTCAGTCCATACAGTGGCGGGATGGCTCGGCGCACTGTGCGAGCTCATGATCGAGACTCTCTTTTGCATCCCTGGTTCGAACCCCGGGTGATGACGCCTTTTGCCGATCTTTTACAGCAAGTGCCTACACGGGGAGCTGTAAGTATTAGTTAATCCACCTAATATCTCAGTCCATACAGTGGCGGGATGGCTCGGCGCACTGTACGAGCTCATGATCGAGACTCTCTTTTGCATCCCTGGTTCGAACCCCGGGTGATGACGTCTTTTGCCGATCTTTTACAGCAAGTGCCTACACGGGGAGCTGTAAGTATTAGTTAATCCACCTAATATCTCAGTCCATACAGTGGCGGGATGGCTCGGCGCACTGTACGAGCTCATGATCGAGACTCTCTTTTGCATCCCTGGTTCGAACCCCGGGTGATGACGCCTTTTGCCGATCTTTTACAGCAAGTGCCTACACGGGGAGCTGTAAGTATTAGTTAATCCACCTAATATCTCAGTCCATACAGTGGCGGGATGGCTCGGCGCACTGTACGAGCTCATGATCGAGACTCTCTTTTGCATCCCTGGTTCGAACCCCGGGTGATGACGTCTTTTGCCGATCTTTTACAGCAAGTGCCTACACGGGGAGCTGTAAGTATTAGTTAATCCACCTAATATCTCAGTCCATACAGTGGCGGGATGGCTCGGCGCACTGTACGAGCTCATGATCGAGACTCTCTTTTGCATCCCTGGTTCGAACCCCGGGTGATGACGTCTTTTGCCGATCTTTTACAGCAAGTGCCTACACGGGGAGCTGTAAGTATTAGTTAATCCACCTAATATCTCAGTCCATACAGTGGCGGGATGGCTCGGCGCACTGTACGAGCTCATGATCGAGACTCTCTTTTGCATCCCTGGTTCGAACCCCGGGTGATGACGTCTTTTGCCGATCTTTTACAGCAAGTGCCTACACGGGGAGCTGTAAGTATTAGTTAATCCACCTAATATCTCAGTCCATACAGTGGCGGGATGGCTCGGCGCACTGTACGAGCTCATGATCGAGACTCTCTTTTGCATCCCTGGTTCGAACCCCGGGTGATGACGTCTTTTGCCGATCTTTTACAGCAAGTGCCTACACGGGGAGCTGTAAGTATTAGTTAATCCACCTAATATCTCAGTCCATACAGTGGCGGGATGGCTCGGCGCACTGTACGAGCTCATGATCGAGACTCTCTTTTGCATCCCTGGTTCGAACCCCGGGTGATGACGTCTTTTGCCGATCTTTTACAGCAAGTGCCTACACGGGGAGCTGTAAGTATTAGTTAATCCACCTAATATCTCAGTCCATACAGTGGCGGGATGGCTCGGCGCACTGTACGAGCTCATGATCGAGACTCTCTTTTGCATCCCTGGTTCGAACCCCGGGTGATGACGCCTTTTGCCGATCTTTTACAGCAAGTGCCTACACGGGGAGCTGTAAGTATTAGTTAATCCACCTAATATCTCAGTCCATACAGTGGCGGGATGGCTCGGCGCACTGTACGAGCTCATGATCGAGACTCTCTTTTGCATCCCTGGTTCGAACCCCGGGTGATGACGTCTTTTGCCGATCTTTTACAGCAAGTGCCTACACGGGGAGCTGTAAGTATTAGTTAATCCACCTAATATCTCAGTCCATACAGTGGCGGGATGGCTCGGCGCACTGTACGAGCTCATGATCGAGACTCTCTTTTGCATCCCTGGTTCGAACCCCGGGTGATGACGTCTTTTGCCGATCTTTTACAGCAAGTGCCTACACGGGGAGCTGTAAGTATTAGTTAATCCACCTAATATCTCAGTCCATACAGTGGCGGGATGGCTCGGCGCACTGTACGAGCTCATGATCGAGACTCTCTTTTGCATCCCTGGTTCGAACCCCGGGTGATGACGCCTTTTGCCGATCTTTTACAGCAAGTGCCTACACGGGGAGCTGTAAGTATTAGTTAATCCACCTAA
Organism: Apostichopus japonicus; assembly: GCF_037975245.1. Classification (NCBI taxonomy): domain Eukaryota; kingdom Metazoa; phylum Echinodermata; class Holothuroidea; order Aspidochirotida; family Stichopodidae; genus Apostichopus; species Apostichopus japonicus. Next base: position 9,679,019 of record NC_092572.1, read on the forward strand.
TATCTCAGTCCATACAGTGGCGGGATGGCTCGGCGCACTGTACGAGCTCATGATCGAGACTCTCTTTTGCATCCCTGGTTCGAACCCCGGGTGATGACGTCTTTTGCCGATCTTTTACAGCAAGTGCCTACACGGGGAGCTGTAAGTATTAGTTAATCCACCTAATATCTCAGTCCATACAGTGGCGGGATGGCTCGGCGCACTGTACGAGCTCATGATCGAGACTCTCTTTTGCATCCCTGGTTCGAACCCCGGGTGATGACGCCTTTTGCCGATCTTTTACAGCAAGTGCCTACACGGGGAGCTGTAAGTATTAGTTAATCCACCTAATATCTCAGTCCATACAGTGGCGGGATGGCTCGGCGCACTGTACGAGCTCATGATCGAGACTCTCTTTTGCATCCCTGGTTCGAACCCCGGGTGATGACGTCTTTTGCCGATCTTTTACAGCAAGTGCCTACACGGGGAGCTGTAAGTATTAGTTAATCCACCTAATATCTCAGTCCATACAGTGGCGGGATGGCTCGGCGCACTGTACGAGCTCATGATCGAGACTCTCTTTTGCATCCCTGGTTCGAACCCCGGGTGATGACGCCTTTTGCCGATCTTTTACAGCAAGTGCCTACACGGGGAGCTGTAAGTATTAGTTAATCCACCTAATATCTCAGTCCATACAGTGGCGGGATGGCTCGGCGCACTGTACGAGCTCATGATCGAGACTCTCTTTTGCATCCCTGGTTCGAACCCCGGGTGATGACGTCTTTTGCCGATCTTTTACAGCAAGTGCCTACACGGGGAGCTGTAAGTATTAGTTAATCCACCTAATATCTCAGTCCATACAGTGGCGGGATGGCTCGGCGCACTGTACGAGCTCATGATCGAGACTCTCTTTTGCATCCCTGGTTCGAACCCCGGGTGATGACGCCTTTTGCCGATCTTTTACAGCAAGTGCCTACACGGGGAGCTGTAAGTATTAGTTAATCCACCTAATATCTCAGTCCATACAGTGGCGGGATGGCTCGGCGCACTGTACGAGCTCATGATCGAGACTCTCTTTTGCATCCCTGGTTCGAACCCCGGGTGATGACGTCTTTTGCCGATCTTTTACAGCAAGTGCCTACACGGGGAGCTGTAAGTATTAGTTAATCCACCTAATATCTCAGTCCATACAGTGGCGGGATGGCTCGGCGCACTGTACGAGCTCATGATCGAGACTCTCTTTTGCATCCCTGGTTCGAACCCCGGGTGATGACGTCTTTTGCCGATCTTTTACAGCAAGTGCCTACACGGGGAGCTGTAAGTATTAGTTAATCCACCTAATATCTCAGTCCATACAGTGGCGGGATGGCTCGGCGCACTGTACGAGCTCATGATCGAGACTCTCTTTTGCATCCCTGGTTCGAACCCCGGGTGATGACGTCTTTTGCCGATCTTTTACAGCAAGTGCCTACACGGGGAGCTGTAAGTATTAGTTAATCCACCTAATATCTCAGTCCATACAGTGGCGGGATGGCTCGGCGCACTGTACGAGCTCATGATCGAGACTCTCTTTTGCATCCCTGGTTCGAACCCCGGGTGATGACGCCTTTTGCCGATCTTTTACAGCAAGTGCCTACACGGGGAGCTGTAAGTATTAGTTAATCCACCTAATATCTCAGTCCATACAGTGGCGGGATGGCTCGGCGCACTGTACGAGCTCATGATCGAGACTCTCTTTTGCATCCCTGGTTCGAACCCCGGGTGATGACGTCTTTTGCCGATCTTTTACAGCAAGTGCCTACACGGGGAGCTGTAAGTATTAGTTAATCCACCTAATATCTCAGTCCATACAGTGGCGGGATGGCTCGGCGCACTGTACGAGCTCATGATCGAGACTCTCTTTTGCATCCCTGGTTCGAACCCCGGGTGATGACGCCTTTTGCCGATCTTTTACAGCAAGTGCCTACACGGGGAGCTGTAAGTATTAGTTAATCCACCTAATATCTCAGTCCATACAGTGGCGGGATGGCTCGGCGCACTGTACGAGCTCATGATCGAGACTCTCTTTTGCATCCCTGGTTCGAACCCCGGGTGATGACGTCTTTTGCCGATCTTTTACAGCAAGTGCCTACACGGGGAGCTGTAAGTATTAGTTAATCCACCTAATATCTCAGTCCATACAGTGGCGGGATGGCTCGGCGCACTGTACGAGCTCATGATCGAGACTCTCTTTTGCATCCCTGGTTCGAACCCCGGGTGATGACGTCTTTTGCCGATCTTTTACAGCAAGTGCCTACACGGGGAGCTGTAAGTATTAGTTAATCCACCTAATATCTCAGTCCATACAGTGGCGGGATGGCTCGGCGCACTGTACGAGCTCATGATCGAGACTCTCTTTTGCATCCCTGGTTCGAACCCCGGGTGATGACGCCTTTTGCCGATCTTTTACAGCAAGTGCCTACACGGGGAGCTGTAAGTATTAGTTAATCCACCTAATATCTCAGTCCATACAGTGGCGGGATGGCTCGGCGCACTGTACGAGCTCATGATCGAGACTCTCTTTTGCATCCCTGGTTCGAACCCCGGGTGATGACGTCTTTTGCCGATCTTTTACAGCAAGTGCCTACACGGGGAGCTGTAAGTATTAGTTAATCCACCTAATATCTCAGTCCATACAGTGGCGGGATGGCTCGGCGCACTGTACGAGCTCATGATCGAGACTCTCTTTTGCATCCCTGGTTCGAACCCCGGGTGATGACGCCTTTTGCCGATCTTTTACAGCAAGTGCCTACACGGGGAGCTGTAAGTATTAGTTAATCCACCTAATATCTCAGTCCATACAGTGGCGGGATGGCTCGGCGCACTGTACGAGCTCATGATCGAGACTCTCTTTTGCATCCCTGGTTCGAACCCCGGGTGATGACGTCTTTTGCCGATCTTTTACAGCAAGTGCCTACACGGGGAGCTGTAAGTATTAGTTAATCCACCTAATATCTCAGTCCATACAGTGGCGGGATGGCTCGGCGCACTGTACGAGCTCATGATCGAGACTCTCTTTTGCATCCCTGGTTCGAACCCCGGGTGATGACGCCTTTTGCCGATCTTTTACAGCAAGTGCCTACACGGGGAGCTGTAAGTATTAGTTAATCCACCTAATATCTCAGTCCATACAGTGGCGGGATGGCTCGGCGCACTGTACGAGCTCATGATCGAGACTCTCTTTTGCATCCCTGGTTCGAACCCCGGGTGATGACGTCTTTTGCCGATCTTTTACAGCAAGTGCCTACACGGGGAGCTGTAAGTATTAGTTAATCCACCTAATATCTCAGTCCATACAGTGGCGGGATGGCTCGGCGCACTGTACGAGCTCATGATCGAGACTCTCTTTTGCATCCCTGGTTCGAACCCCGGGTGATGACGCCTTTTGCCGATCTTTTACAGCAAGTGCCTACACGGGGAGCTGTAAGTATTAGTTAATCCACCTAATATCTCAGTCCATACAGTGGCGGGATGGCTCGGCGCACTGTACGAGCTCATGATCGAGACTCTCTTTTGCATCCCTGGTTCGAACCCCGGGTGATGACGTCTTTTGCCGATCTTTTACAGCAAGTGCCTACACGGGGAGCTGTAAGTATTAGTTAATCCACCTAATATCTCAGTCCATACAGTGGCGTAATGGCTCGGCGCACTGTACGAGCTCATGATCGAGACTCTCTTTTGCATCCCTGGTTCGAACCCCGGGTGATGACGCCTTTTGCCGATCTTTTACAGCAAGTGCCTACACGGGGAGCTGTAAGTATTAGTTAATCCACCTAATATCTCAGTCCATACAGTGGCGGGATGGCTCGGCGCACTGTACGAGCTCATGATCGAGACTCTCTTTTGCATCCCTGGTTCGAACCCCGGGTGATGACGTCTTTTGCCGATCTTTTACAGCAAGTGCCTACACGGGGAGCTGTAAGTATTAGTTAATCCACCTAATATCTCAGTCCATACAGTGGCGGGATGGCTCGGCGCACTGTACGAGCTCATGATCGAGACTCTCTTTTGCATCCCTGGTTCGAACCCCGGGTGATGACGTCTTTTGCCGATCTTTTACAGCAAGTGCCTACACGGGGAGCTGTAAGTATTAGTTAATCCACCTAATATCTCAGTCCATACAGTGGCGGGATGGCTCGGCGCACTGTACGAGCTCATGATCGAGACTCTCTTTTGCATCCCTGGTTCGAACCCCGGGTGATGACGCCTTTTGCCGATCTTTTACAGCAAGTGCCTACACGGGGAGCTGTAAGTATTAGTTAATCCACCTAATATCTCAGTCCATACAGTGGCGGGATGGCTCGGCGCACTGTACGAGCTCATGATCGAGACTCTCTTTTGCATCCCTGGTTCGAACCCCGGGTGATGACGTCTTTTGCCGATCTTTTACAGCAAGTGCCTACACGGGGAGCTGTAAGTATTAGTTAATCCACCTAATATCTCAGTCCATACAGTGGCGGGATGGCTCGGCGCACTGTACGAGCTCATGATCGAGACTCTCTTTTGCATCCCTGGTTCGAACCCCGGGTGATGACGTCTTTTGCCGATCTTTTACAGCAAGTGCCTACACGGGGAGCTGTAAGTATTAGTTAATCCACCTAATATCTCAGTCCATACAGTGGCGGGATGGCTCGGCGCACTGTACGAGCTCATGATCGAGACTCTCTTTTGCATCCCTGGTTCGAACCCCGGGTGATGACGCCTTTTGCCGATCTTTTACAGCAAGTGCCTACACGGGGAGCTGTAAGTATTAGTTAATCCACCTAATATCTCAGTCCATACAGTGGCGGGATGGCTCGGCGCACTGTACGAGCTCATGATCGAGACTCTCTTTTGCATCCCTGGTTCGAACCCCGGGTGATGACGTCTTTTGCCGATCTTTTACAGCAAGTGCCTACACGGGGAGCTGTAAGTATTAGTTAATCCACCTAATATCTTAGTCCATACAGTGGCGGGATGGCTCGGCGCACTGTACGAGCTCATGATCGAGACTCTCTTTTGCATCCCTGGTTCGAACCCCGGGTGATGACGTCTTTTGCCGATCTTTTACAGCAAGTGCCTACACGGGGAGCTGTAAGTATTAGTTAATCCACCTAATATCTCAGTCCATACAGTGGCGGGATGGCTCGGCGCACTGTACGAGCTCATGATCGAGACTCTCTTTTGCATCCCTGGTTCGAACCCCGGGTGATGACGTCTTTTGCCGATCTTTTACAGCAAGTGCCTACACGGGGAGCTGTAAGTATTAGTTAATCCACCTAATATCTCAGTCCATACAGTGGCGGGATGGCTCGGCGCACTGTACGAGCTCATGATCGAGACTCTCTTTTGCATCCCTGGTTCGAACCCCGGGTGATGACGCCTTTTGCCGATCTTTTACAGCAAGTGCCTACACGGGGAGCTGTAAGTATTAGTTAATCCACCTAATATCTCAGTCCATACAGTGGCGGGATGGCTCGGCGCACTGTACGAGCTCATGATCGAGACTCTCTTTTGCATCCCTGGTTCGAACCCCGGGTGATGACGTCTTTTGCCGATCTTTTACAGCAAGTGCCTACACGGGGAGCTGTAAGTATTAGTTAATCCACCTAATATCTCAGTCCATACAGTGGCGGGATGGCTCGGCGCACTGTACGAGCTCATGATCGAGACTCTCTTTTGCATCCCTGGTTCGAACCCCGGGTGATGACGCCTTTTGCCGATCTTTTACAGCAAGTGCCTACACGGGGAGCTGTAAGTATTAGTTAATCCACCTAATATCTCAGTCCATACAGTGGCGGGATGGCTCGGCGCACTGTACGAGCTCATGATCGAGACTCTCTTTTGCATCCCTGGTTCGAACCCCGGGTGATGACGCCTTTTGCCGATCTTTTACAGCAAGTGCCTACACGGGGAGCTGTAAGTATTAGTTAATCCACCTAATATCTCAGTCCATACAGTGGCGGGATGGCTCGGCGCACTGTACGAGCTCATGATCGAGACTCTCTTTTGCATCCCTGGTTCGAACCCCGGGTGATGACGTCTTTTGCCGATCTTTTACAGCAAGTGCCTACACGGGGAGCTGTAAGTATTAGTTAATCCACCTAATATCTCAGTCCATACAGTGGCGGGATGGCTCGGCGCACTGTACGAGCTCATGATCGAGACTCTCTTTTGCATCCCTGGTTCGAACCCCGGGTGATGACGTCTTTTGCCGATCTTTTACAGCAAGTGCCTACACGGGGAGCTGTAAGTATTAGTTAATCCACCTAATATCTCAGTCCATACAGTGGCGGGATGGCTCGGCGCACTGTACGAGCTCATGATCGAGACTCTCTTTTGCATCCCTGGTTCGAACCCCGGGTGATGACGTCTTTTGCCGATCTTTTACAGCAAGTGCCTACACGGGGAGCTGTAAGTATTAGTTAATCCACCTAATATCTCAGTCCATACAGTGGCGGGATGGCTCGGCGCACTGTACGAGCTCATGATCGAGACTCTCTTTTGCATCCCTGGTTCGAACCCCGGGTGATGACGTCTTTTGCCGATCTTTTACAGCAAGTGCCTACACGGGGAGCTGTAAGTATTAGTTAATCCACCTAATATCTCAGTCCATACAGTGGCGGGATGGCTCGGCGCACTGTACGAGCTCATGATCGAGACTCTCTTTTGCATCCCTGGTTCGAACCCCGGGTGATGACGCCTTTTGCCGATCTTTTACAGCAAGTGCCTACACGGGGAGCTGTAAGTATTAGTTAATCCACCTAATATCTCAGTCCATACAGTGGCGGGATGGCTCGGCGCACTGTACGAGCTCATGATCGAGACTCTCTTTTGCATCCCTGGTTCGAACCCCGGGTGATGACGTCTTTTGCCGATCTTTTACAGCAAGTGCCTACACGGGGAGCTGTAAGTATTAGTTAATCCACCTAATATCTCAGTCCATACAGTGGCGGGATGGCTCGGCGCACTGTACGAGCTCATGATCGAGACTCTCTTTTGCATCCCTGGTTCGAACCCCGGGTGATGACGTCTTTTGCCGATCTTTTACAGCAAGTGCCTACACGGGGAGCTGTAAGTATTAGTTAATCCACCTAATATCTCAGTCCATACAGTGGCGGGATGGCTCGGCGCACTGTACGAGCTCATGATCGAGACTCTCTTTTGCATCCCTGGTTCGAACCCCGGGTGATGACGCCTTTTGCCGATCTTTTACAGCAAGTGCCTACACGGGGAGCTGTAAGTATTAGTTAATCCACCTAATATCTCAGTCCATACAGTGGCGGGATGGCTCGGCGCACTGTACGAGCTCATGATCGAGACTCTCTTTTGCATCCCTGGTTCGAACCCCGGGTGATGACGTCTTTTGCCGATCTTTTACAGCAAGTGCCTACACGGGGAGCTGTAAGTATTAGTTAATCCACCTAATATCTCAGTCCATACAGTGGCGGGATGGCTCGGCGCACTGTACGAGCTCATGATCGAGACTCTCTTTTGCATCCCTGGTTCGAACCCCGGGTGATGACGCCTTTTGCCGATCTTTTACAGCAAGTGCCTACACGGGGAGCTGTAAGTATTAGTTAATCCACCTAATATCTCAGTCCATACAGTGGCGGGATGGCTCGGCGCACTGTACGAGCTCATGATCGAGACTCTCTTTTGCATCCCTGGTTCGAACCCCGGGTGATGACGTCTTTTGCCGATCTTTTACAGCAAGTGCCTACACGGGGAGCTGTAAGTATTAGTTAATCCACCTAATATCTCAGTCCATACAGTGGCGGGATGGCTCGGCGCACTGTACGAGCTCATGATCGAGACTCTCTTTTGCATCCCTGGTTCGAACCCCGGGTGATGACGCCTTTTGCCGATCTTTTACAGCAAGTGCCTACACGGGGAGCTGTAAGTATTAGTTAATCCACCTAATATCTCAGTCCATACAGTGGCGGGATGGCTCGGCGCACTGTACGAGCTCATGATCGAGACTCTCTTTTGCATCCCTGGTTCGAACCCCGGGTGATGACGCCTTTTGCCGATCTTTTACAGCAAGTGCCTACACGGGGAGCTGTAAGTATTAGTTAATCCACCTAATATCTCAGTCCATACAGTGGCGGGATGGCTCGGCGCACTGTACGAGCTCATGATCGAGACTCTCTTTTGCATCCCTGGTTCGAACCCCGGGTGATGACGTCTTTTGCCGATCTTTTACAGCAAGTGCCTACACGGGGAGCTGTAAGTATTAGTTAATCCACCTAATATCTCAGTCCATACAGTGGCGGGATGGCTCGGCGCACTGTACGAGCTCATGATCGAGACTCTCTTTTGCATCCCTGGTTCGAACCCCGGGTGATGACGTCTTTTGCCGATCTTTTACAGCAAGTGCCTACACGGGGAGCTGTAAGTATTAGTTAATCCACCTAATATCTCAGTCCATACAGTGGCGGGATGGCTCGGCGCACTGTACGAGCTCATGATCGAGACTCTCTTTTGCATCCCTGGTTCGAACCCCGGGTGATGACGTCTTTTGCCGATCTTTTACAGCAAGTGCCTACACGGGGAGCTGTAAGTATTAGTTAATCCACCTAATATCTCAGTCCATACAGTGGCGGGATGGCTCGGCGCACTGTACGAGCTCATGATCGAGACTCTCTTTTGCATCCCTGGTTCGAACCCCGGGTGATGACGCCTTTTGCCGATCTTTTACAGCAAGTGCCTACACGGGGAGCTGTAAGTATTAGTTAATCCACCTAATATCTCAGTCCATACAGTGGCGGGATGGCTCGGCGCACTGTACGAGCTCATGATCGAGACTCTCTTTTGCATCCCTGGTTCGAACCCCGGGTGATGACGTCTTTTGCCGATCTTTTACAGCAAGTGCCTACACGGGGAGCTGTAAGTATTAGTTAATCCACCTAATATCTCAGTCCATACAGTGGCGGGATGGCTCGGCGCACTGTACGAGCTCATGATCGAGACTCTCTTTTGCATCCCTGGTTCGAACCCCGGGTGATGACGTCTTTTGCCGATCTTTTACAGCAAGTGCCTACACGGGGAGCTGTAAGTATTAGTTAATCCACCTAATATCTCAGTCCATACAGTGGCGGGATGGCTCGGCGCACTGTACGAGCTCATGATCGAGACTCTCTTTTGCATCCCTGGTTCGAACCCCGGGTGATGACGTCTTTTGCCGATCTTTTACAGCAAGTGCCTACACGGGGAGCTGTAAGTATTAGTTAATCCACCTAATATCTCAGTCCATACAGTGGCGGGATGGCTCGGCGCACTGTACGAGCTCATGATCGAGACTCTCTTTTGCATCCCTGGTTCGAACCCCGGGTGATGACGCCTTTTGCCGATCTTTTACAGCAAGTGCCTACACGGGGAGCTGTAAGTATTAGTTAATCCACCTAATATCTCAGTCCATACAGTGGCGGGATGGCTCGGCGCACTGTACGAGCTCATGATCGAGACTCTCTTTTGCATCCCTGGTTCGAACCCCGGGTGATGACGTCTTTTGCCGATCTTTTACAGCAAGTGCCTACACGGGGAGCTGTAAGTATTAGTTAATCCACCTAATATCTTAGTCCATACAGTGGCGGGATGGCTCGGCGCACTGTACGAGCTCATGATCGAGACTCTCTTTTGCATCCCTGGTTCGAACCCCGGGTGATGACGTCTTTTGCCGATCTTTTACAGCAAGTGCCTACACGGGGAGCTGTAAGTATTAGTTAATCCACCTAATATCTCAGTCCATACAGTGGCGGGATGGCTCGGCGCACTGTACGAGCTCATGATCGAGACTCTCTTTTGCATCCCTGGTTCGAACCCCGGGTGATGACGCCTTTTGCCGATCTTTTACAGCAAGTGCCTACACGGGGAGCTGTAAGTATTAGTTAATCCACCTAATATCTCAGTCCATACAGTGGCGGGATGGCTCGGCGCACTGTACGAGCTCATGATCGAGACTCTCTTTTGCATCCCTGGTTCGAACCCCGGGTGATGACGTCTTTTGCCGATCTTTTACAGCAAGTGCCTACACGGGGAGCTGTAAGTATTAGTTAATCCACCTAATATCTCAGTCCATACAGTGGCGGGATGGCTCGGCGCACTGTACGAGCTCATGATCGAGACTCTCTTTTGCATCCCTGGTTCGAACCCCGGGTGATGACGCCTTTTGCCGATCTTTTACAGCAAGTGCCTACACGGGGAGCTGTAAGTATTAGTTAATCCACCTAATATCTCAGTCCATACAGTGGCGGGATGGCTCGGCGCACTGTACGAGCTCATGATCGAGACTCTCTTTTGCATCCCTGGTTCGAACCCCGGGTGATGACGTCTTTTGCCGATCTTTTACAGCAAGTGCCTACACGGGGAGCTGTAAGTATTAGTTAATCCACCTAATATCTCAGTCCATACAGTGGCGGGATGGCTCGGCGCACTGTACGAGCTCATGATCGAGACTCTCTTTTGCATCCCTGGTTCGAACCCCGGGTGATGACGCCTTTTGCCGATCTTTTACAGCAAGTGCCTACACGGGGAGCTGTAAGTATTAGTTAATCCACCTAATATCTCAGTCCATACAGTGGCGGGATGGCTCGGCGCACTGTACGAGCTCATGATCGAGACTCTCTTTTGCATCCCTGGTTCGAACCCCGGGTGATGACGTCTTTTGCCGATCTTTTACAGCAAGTGCCTACACGGGGAGCTGTAAGTATTAGTTAATCCACCTAATATCTTAGTCCATACAGTGGCGGGATGGCTCGGCGCACTGTACGAGCTCATGATCGAGACTCTCTTTTGCATCCCTGGTTCGAACCCCGGGTGATGACGTCTTTTGCCGATCTTTTACAGCAAGTGCCTACACGGGGAGCTGTAAGTATTAGTTAATCCACCTAATATCTCAGTCCATACAGTGGCGGGATGGCTCGGCGCACTGTACGAGCTCATGATCGAGACTCTCTTTTGCATCCCTGGTTCGAACCCCGGGTGATGACGTCTTTTGCCGATCTTTTACAGCAAGTGCCTACACGGGGAGCTGTAAGTATTAGTTAATCCACCTAATATCTCAGTCCATACAGTGGCGGGATGGCTCGGCGCACTGTACGAGCTCATGATCGAGACTCTCTTTTGCATCCCTGGTTCGAACCCCGGGTGATGACGCCTTTTGCCGATCTTTTACAGCAAGTGCCTACACGGGGAGCTGTAAGTATTAGTTAATCCACCTAATATCTCAGTCCATACAGTGGCGGGATGGCTCGGCGCACTGTACGAGCTCATGATCGAGACTCTCTTTTGCATCCCTGGTTCGAACCCCGGGTGATGACGTCTTTTGCCGATCTTTTACAGCAAGTGCCTACACGGGGAGCTGTAAGTATTAGTTAATCCACCTAATATCTCAGTCCATACAGTGGCGGGATGGCTCGGCGCACTGTACGAGCTCATGATCGAGACTCTCTTTTGCATCCCTGGTTCGAACCCCGGGTGATGACGCCTTTTGCCGATCTTTTACAGCAAGTGCCTACACGGGGAGCTGTAAGTATTAGTTAATCCACCTAATATCTCAGTCCATACAGTGGCGGGATGGCTCGGCGCACTGTACGAGCTCATGATCGAGACTCTCTTTTGCATCCCTGGTTCGAACCCCGGGTGATGACGCCTTTTGCCGATCTTTTACAGCAAGTGCCTACACGGGGAGCTGTAAGTATTAGTTAATCCACCTAATATCTCAGTCCATACAGTGGCGGGATGGCTCGGCGCACTGTACGAGCTCATGATCGAGACTCTCTTTTGCATCCCTGGTTCGAACCCCGGGTGATGACGCCTTTTGCCGATCTTTTACAGCAAGTGCCTACACGGGGAGCTGTAAGTATTAGTTAATCCACCTAATATCTCAGTCCATACAGTGGCGGGATGGCTCGGCGCACTGTACGAGCTCATGATCGAGACTCTCTTTTGCATCCCTGGTTCGAACCCCGGGTGATGACGTCTTTTGCCGATCTTTTACAGCAAGTGCCTACACGGGGAGCTGTAAGTATTAGTTAATCCACCTAATATCTCAGTCCATACAGTGGCGGGATGGCTCGGCGCACTGTACGAGCTCATGATCGAGACTCTCTTTTGCATCCCTGGTTCGAACCCCGGGTGATGACGTCTTTTGCCGATCTTTTACAGCAAGTGCCTACACGGGGAGCTGTAAGTATTAGTTAATCCACCTAATATCTCAGTCCATACAGTGGCGGGATGGCTCGGCGCACTGTACGAGCTCATGATCGAGACTCTCTTTTGCATCCCTGGTTCGAACCCCGGGTGATGACGTCTTTTGCCGATCTTTTACAGCAAGTGCCTACACGGGGAGTTGTAAGTATTAGTTAATCCACCTAATATCTCAGTCCATACAGTGGCGGGATGGCTCGGCGCACTGTACGAGCTCATGATCGAGACTCTCTTTTGCATCCCTGGTTCGAACCCCGGGTGATGACGCCTTTTGCCGATCTTTTACAGCAAGTGCCTACACGGGGAGCTGTAAGTATTAGTTAATCCACCTAATATCTCAGTCCATACAGTGGCGGGATGGCTCGGCGCACTGTACGAGCTCATGATCGAGACTCTCTTTTGCATCCCTGGTTCGAACCCCGGGTGATGACGTCTTTTGCCGATCTTTTACAGCAAGTGCCTACACGGGGAGCTGTAAGTATTAGTTAATCCACCTAATATCTCAGTCCATACAGTGGCGGGATGGCTCGGCGCACTGTACGAGCTCATGATCGAGACTCTCTTTTGCATCCCTGGTTCGAACCCCGGGTGATGACGCCTTTTGCCGATCTTTTACAGCAAGTGCCTACACGGGGAGCTGTAAGTATTAGTTAATCCACCTAATATCTCAGTCCATACAGTGGCGGGATGGCTCGGCGCACTGTACGAGCTCATGATCGAGACTCTCTTTTGCATCCCTGGTTCGAACCCCGGGTGATGACGTCTTTTGCCGATCTTTTACAGCAAGTGCCTACACGGGGAGCTGTAAGTATTAGTTAATCCACCTAATATCTCAGTCCATACAGTGGCGGGATGGCTCGGCGCACTGTACGAGCTCATGATCGAGACTCTCTTTTGCATCCCTGGTTCGAACCCCGGGTGATGACGCCTTTTGCCGATCTTTTACAGCAAGTGCCTACACGGGGAGCTGTAAGTATTAGTTAATCCACCTAATATCTCAGTCCATACAGTGGCGGGATGGCTCGGCGCACTGTACGAGCTCATGATCGAGACTCTCTTTTGCATCCCTGGTTCGAACCCCGGGTGATGACGTCTTTTGCCGATCTTTTACAGCAAGTGCCTACACGGGGAGCTGTAAGTATTAGTTAATCCACCTAATATCTCAGTCCATACAGTGGCGGGATGGCTCGGCGCACTGTACGAGCTCATGATCGAGACTCTCTTTTGCATCCCTGGTTCGAACCCCGGGTGATGACGCCTTTTGCCGATCTTTTACAGCAAGTGCCTACACGGGGAGTTGTAAGTATTAGTTAATCCACCTAATATCTCAGTCCATACAGTGGCGGGATGGCTCGGCGCACTGTACGAGCTCATGATCGAGACTCTCTTTTGCATCCCTGGTTCGAACCCCGGGTGATGACGTCTTTTGCCGATCTTTTACAGCAAGTGCCTACACGGGGAGCTGTAAGTATTAGTTAATCCACCTAATATCTCAGTCCATACAGTGGCGGGATGGCTCGGCGCACTGTACGAGCTCATGATCGAGACTCTCTTTTGCATCCCTGGTTCGAACCCCGGGTGATGACGTCTTTTGCCGATCTTTTACATCAAGTGCCTACACGGGGAGCTGTAAGTATTAGTTAATCCACCTAATATCTCAGTCCATACAGTGGCGGGATGGCTCGGCGCACTGTACGAGCTCATGATCGAGACTCTCTTTTGCATCCCTGGTTCGAACCCCGGGTGATGACGCCTTTTGCCGATCTTTTACAGCAAGTGCCTACACGGGGAGCTGTAAGTATTAGTTAATCCACCTAATATCTCAGTCCATACAGTGGCGGGATGGCTCGGCGCACTGTACGAGCTCATGATCGAGACTCTCTTTTGCATCCCTGGTTCGAACCCCGGGTGATGACGTCTTTTGCCGATCTTTTACAGCAAGTGCCTACACGGGGAGCTGTAAGTATTAGTTAATCCACCTAATATCTCAGTCCATACAGTGGCGGGATGGCTCGGCGCACTGTACGAGCTCATGATCGAGACTCTCTTTTGCATCCCTGGTTCGAACCCCGGGTGATGACGTCTTTTGCCGATCTTTTACAGCAAGTGCCTACACGGGGAGCTGTAAGTATTAGTTAATCCACCTAATATCTCAGTCCATACAGTGGCGGGATGGCTCGGCGCACTGTACGAGCTCATGATCGAGACTCTCTTTTGCATCCCTGGTTCGAACCCCGGGTGATGACGCCTTTTGCCGATCTTTTACAGCAAGTGCCTACACGGGGAGCTGTAAGTATTAGTTAATCCACCTAATATCTCAGTCCATACAGTGGCGGGATGGCTCGGCGCACTGTACGAGCTCATGATCGAGACTCTCTTTTGCATCCCTGGTTCGAACCCCGGGTGATGACGTCTTTTGCCGATCTTTTACAGCAAGTGCCTACACGGGGAGCTGTAAGTATTAGTTAATCCACCTAATATCTCAGTCCATACAGTGGCGGGATGGCTCGGCGCACTGTACGAGCTCATGATCGAGACTCTCTTTTGCATCCCTGGTTCGAACCCCGGGTGATGACGTCTTTTGCCGATCTTTTACAGCAAGTGCCTACACGGGGAGCTGTAAGTATTAGTTAATCCACCTAATATCTCAGTCCATACAGTGGCGGGATGGCTCGGCGCACTGTACGAGCTCATGATCGAGACTCTCTTTTGCATCCCTGGTTCGAACCCCGGGTGATGACGTCTTTTGCCGATCTTTTACAGCAAGTGCCTACACGGGGAGCTGTAAGTATTAGTTAATCCACCTAATATCTCAGTCCATACAGTGGCGGGATGGCTCGGCGCACTGTACGAGCTCATGATCGAGACTCTCTTTTGCATCCCTGGTTCGAACCCCGGGTGATGACGTCTTTTGCCGATCTTTTACAGCAAGTGCCTACACGGGGAGCTGTAAGTATTAGTTAATCCACCTAATATCTCAGTCCATACAGTGGCGGGATGGCTCGGCGCACTGTACGAGCTCATGATCGAGACTCTCTTTTGCATCCCTGGTTCGAACCCCGGGTGATGACGCCTTTTGCCGATCTTTTACAGCAAGTGCCTACACGGGGAGCTGTAAGTATTAGTTAATCCACCTAATATCTCAGTCCATACAGTGGCGGGATGGCTCGGCGCACTGTACGAGCTCATGATCGAGACTCTCTTTTGCATCCCTGGTTCGAACCCCGGGTGATGACGTCTTTTGCCGATCTTTTACAGCAAGTGCCTACACGGGGAGCTGTAAGTATTAGTTAATCCACCTAATATCTCAGTCCATACAGTGGCGGGATGGCTCGGCGCACTGTACGAGCTCATGATCGAGACTCTCTTTTGCATCCCTGGTTCGAACCCCGGGTGATGACGTCTTTTGCCGATCTTTTACAGCAAGTGCCTACACGGGGAGCTGTAAGTATTAGTTAATCCACCTAATATCTCAGTCCATACAGTGGCGGGATGGCTCGGCGCACTGTACGAGCTCATGATCGAGACTCTCTTTTGCATCCCTGGTTCGAACCCCGGGTGATGACGTCTTTTGCCGATCTTTTACAGCAAGTGCCTACACGGAGAGCTGTAAGTATTAGTTAATCCACCTAATATCTCAGTCCATACAGTGGCGGGATGGCTCGGCGCACTGTACGAGCTCATGATCGAGACTCTCTTTTGCATCCCTGGTTCGAACCCCGGGTGATGACGCCTTTTGCCGATCTTTTACAGCAAGTGCCTACACGGGGAGCTGTAAGTATTAGTTAATCCACCTAATATCTCAGTCCATACAGTGGCGGGATGGCTCGGCGCACTGTACGAGCTCATGATCGAGACTCTCTTTTGCATCCCTGGTTCGAACCCCGGGTGATGACGTCTTTTGCCGATCTTTTACAGCAAGTGCCTACACGGGGAGCTGTAAGTATTAGTTAATCCACCTAATATCTCAGTCCATACAGTGGCGGGATGGCTCGGCGCACTGTACGAGCTCATGATCGAGACTCTCTTTTGCATCCCTGGTTCGAACCCCGGGTGATGACGCCTTTTGCCGATCTTTTACAGCAAGTGCCTACACGGGGAGCTGTAAGTATTAGTTAATCCACCTAATATCTCAGTCCATACAGTGGCGGGATGGCTCGGCGCACTGTACGAGCTCATGATCGAGACTCTTTTTTGCATCCCTGGTTCGAACCCCGGGTGATGACGCCTTTTGCCGATCTTTTACAGCAAGTGCCTACACGGGGAGCTGTAAGTATTAGTTAATCCACCTAATATCTCAGTCCATACAGTGGCGGGATGGCTCGGCGCACTGTACGAGCTCATGATCGAGACTCTCTTTTGCATCCCTGGTTCGAACCCCGGGTGATGACGTCTTTTGCCGATCTTTTACAGCAAGTGCCTACACGGGGAGCTGTAAGTATTAGTTAATCCACCTAATATCTCAGTCCATACAGTGGCGGGATGGCTCGGCGCACTGTACGAGCTCATGATCGAGACTCTCTTTTGCATCCCTGGTTCGAACCCCGGGTGATGACGCCTTTTGCCGATCTTTTACAGCAAGTGCCTACACGGGGAGCTGTAAGTATTAGTTAATCCACCTAATATCTCAGTCCATACAGTGGCGGGATGGCTCGGCGCACTGTACGAGCTCATGATCGAGACTCTCTTTTGCATCCCTGGTTCGAACCCCGGGTGATGACGTCTTTTGCCGATCTTTTACAGCAAGTGCCTACACGGGGAGCTGTAAGTATTAGTTAATCCACCTAATATCTCAGTCCATACAGTGGCGGGATGGCTCGGCGCACTGTACGAGCTCATGATCGAGACTCTCTTTTGCATCCCTGGTTCGAACCCCGGGTGATGACGTCTTTTGCCGATCTTTTACAGCAAGTGCCTACACGGGGAGCTGTAAGTATTAGTTAATCCACCTAATATCTCAGTCCATACAGTGGCGGGATGGCTCGGCGCACTGTACGAGCCAATGATCGAGACTCTCTTTTGCATCCCTGGTTCGAACCCCGGGTGATGACGTCTTTTGCCGATCTTTTACAGCAAGTGCCTACACGGGGAGCTGTAAGTATTAGTTAATCCACCTAATATCTCAGTCCATACAGTGGCGGGATGGCTCGGCGCACTGTACGAGCTCATGATCGAGACTCTCTTTTGCATCCCTGGTTCGAACCCCGGGTGATGACGTCTTTTGCCGATCTTTTACAGCAAGTGCCTACACGGGGAGCTGTAAGTATTAGTTAATCCACCTAATATCTCAGTCCATACAGTGGCGGGATGGCTCGGCGCACTGTACGAGCTCATGATCGAGACTCTCTTTTGCATCCCTGGTTCGAACCCCGGGTGATGACGTCTTTTGCCGATCTTTTACAGCAAGTGCCTACACGGGGAGCTGTAAGTATTAGTTAATCCACCTAATATCTCAGTCCATACAGTGGCGGGATGGCTCGGCGCACTGTACGAGCTCATGATCGAGACTCTCTTTTGCATCCCTGGTTCGAACCCCGGGTGATGACGCCTTTTGCCGATCTTTTACAGCAAGTGCCTACACGGGGAGCTGTAAGTATTAGTTAATCCACCTAATATCTCAGTCCATACAGTGGCGGGATGGCTCGGCGCACTGTACGAGCTCATGATCGAGACTCTCTTTTGCATCCCTGGTTCGAACCCCGGGTGATGACGTCTTTTGCCGATCTTTTACAGCAAGTGCCTACACGGGGAGCTGTAAGTATTAGTTAATCCACCTAATATCTCAGTCCATACAGTGGCGGGATGGCTCGGCGCACTGTACGAGCTCATGATCGAGACTCTCTTTTGCATCCCTGGTTCGAACCCCGGGTGATGACGCCTTTTGCCGATCTTTTACAGCAAGTGCCTACACGGGGAGCTGTAAGTATTAGTTAATCCACCTAATATCTCAGTCCATACAGTGGCGGGATGGATCGGCGCACTGTACGAGCTCATGATCGAGACTCTCTTTTGCATCCCTGGTTCGAACCCCGGGTGATGACGCCTTTTGCCGATCTTTTACAGCAAGTGCCTACACGGGGAGCTGTAAGTATTAGTTAATCCACCTAATATCTCAGTCCATACAGTGGCGGGATGGATCGGCGCACTGTACGAGCTCATGATCGAGACTCTCTTTTGCATCCCTGGTTCGAACCCCGGGTGATGACGTCTTTTGCCGATCTTTTACAGCAAGTGCCTACACGGGGAGCTGTAAGTATTAGTTAATCCACCTAATATCTCAGTCCATACAGTGGCGGGATGGCTCGGCGCACTGTACGAGCTCATGATCGAGACTCTCTTTTGCATCCCTGGTTCGAACCCCGGGTGATGACGTCTTTTGCCGATCTTTTACAGCAAGTGCCTACACGGGGAGCTGTAAGTATTAGTTAATCCACCTAATATCTCAGTCCATACAGTGGCGGGATGGCTCGGCGCACTGTACGAGCTCATGATCGAGACTCTCTTTTGCATCCCTGGTTCGAACCCCGGGTGATGACGTCTTTTGCCGATCTTTTACAGCAAGTGCCTACACGGAGAGCTGTAAGTATTAGTTAATCCACCTAATATCTCAGTCCATACAGTGGCGGGATGGCTCGGCGCACTGTACGAGCTCATGATCGAGACTCTCTTTTGCATCCCTGGTTCGAACCCCGGGTGATGACGTCTTTTGCCGATCTTTTACAGCAAGTGCCTAC
Organism: Apostichopus japonicus; assembly: GCF_037975245.1. Classification (NCBI taxonomy): domain Eukaryota; kingdom Metazoa; phylum Echinodermata; class Holothuroidea; order Aspidochirotida; family Stichopodidae; genus Apostichopus; species Apostichopus japonicus. The sequence goes on from NC_092572.1 coordinate 9,697,960, forward strand.
ACGGTGAGCTGTAAGTATTAGTTAATCCACCTAATATCTCAGTCCATACAGTGGCGGGATGGCTCGGCGCACTGTACGAGCTCATGATCGAGACTCTCTTTTGCATCCCTGGTTCGAACCCCGGGTGATGACGCCTTTTGCCGATCTTTTACAGCAAGTGCCTACACGGGGAGCTGTAAGTATTAGTTAATCCACCTAATATCTCAGTCCATACAGTGGCGGGATGGCTCGGCGCACTGTACGAGCTCATGATCGAGACTCTCTTTTGCATCCCTGGTTCGAACCCCGGGTGATGACGTCTTTTGCCGATCTTTTACAGCAAGTGCCTACACGGGGAGCTGTAAGTATTAGTTAATCCACCTAATATCTCAGTCCATACAGTGGCGGGATGGCTCGGCGCACTGTACGAGCTCATGATCGAGACTCTCTTTTGCATCCCTGGTTCGAACCCCGGGTGATGACGCCTTTTGCCGATCTTTTACAGCAAGTGCCTACACGGGGAGCTGTAAGTATTAGTTAATCCACCTAATATCTCAGTCCATACAGTGGCGGGATGGCTCGGCGCACTGTACGAGCTCATGATCGAGACTCTTTTTTGCATCCCTGGTTCGAACCCCGGGTGATGACGCCTTTTGCCGATCTTTTACAGCAAGTGCCTACACGGGGAGCTGTAAGTATTAGTTAATCCACCTAATATCTCAGTCCATACAGTGGCGGGATGGCTCGGCGCACTGTACGAGCTCATGATCGAGACTCTCTTTTGCATCCCTGGTTCGAACCCCGGGTGATGACGTCTTTTGCCGATCTTTTACAGCAAGTGCCTACACGGGGAGCTGTAAGTATTAGTTAATCCACCTAATATCTCAGTCCATACAGTGGCGGGATGGCTCGGCGCACTGTACGAGCTCATGATCGAGACTCTCTTTTGCATCCCTGGTTCGAACCCCGGGTGATGACGCCTTTTGCCGATCTTTTACAGCAAGTGCCTACACGGGGAGCTGTAAGTATTAGTTAATCCACCTAATATCTCAGTCCATACAGTGGCGGGATGGCTCGGCGCACTGTACGAGCTCATGATCGAGACTCTCTTTTGCATCCCTGGTTCGAACCCCGGGTGATGACGTCTTTTGCCGATCTTTTACAGCAAGTGCCTACACGGGGAGCTGTAAGTATTAGTTAATCCACCTAATATCTCAGTCCATACAGTGGCGGGATGGCTCGGCGCACTGTACGAGCTCATGATCGAGACTCTCTTTTGCATCCCTGGTTCGAACCCCGGGTGATGACGTCTTTTGCCGATCTTTTACAGCAAGTGCCTACACGGGGAGCTGTAAGTATTAGTTAATCCACCTAATATCTCAGTCCATACAGTGGCGGGATGGCTCGGCGCACTGTACGAGCCAATGATCGAGACTCTCTTTTGCATCCCTGGTTCGAACCCCGGGTGATGACGTCTTTTGCCGATCTTTTACAGCAAGTGCCTACACGGGGAGCTGTAAGTATTAGTTAATCCACCTAATATCTCAGTCCATACAGTGGCGGGATGGCTCGGCGCACTGTACGAGCTCATGATCGAGACTCTCTTTTGCATCCCTGGTTCGAACCCCGGGTGATGACGTCTTTTGCCGATCTTTTACAGCAAGTGCCTACACGGGGAGCTGTAAGTATTAGTTAATCCACCTAATATCTCAGTCCATACAGTGGCGGGATGGCTCGGCGCACTGTACGAGCTCATGATCGAGACTCTCTTTTGCATCCCTGGTTCGAACCCCGGGTGATGACGTCTTTTGCCGATCTTTTACAGCAAGTGCCTACACGGGGAGCTGTAAGTATTAGTTAATCCACCTAATATCTCAGTCCATACAGTGGCGGGATGGCTCGGCGCACTGTACGAGCTCATGATCGAGACTCTCTTTTGCATCCCTGGTTCGAACCCCGGGTGATGACGCCTTTTGCCGATCTTTTACAGCAAGTGCCTACACGGGGAGCTGTAAGTATTAGTTAATCCACCTAATATCTCAGTCCATACAGTGGCGGGATGGCTCGGCGCACTGTACGAGCTCATGATCGAGACTCTCTTTTGCATCCCTGGTTCGAACCCCGGGTGATGACGTCTTTTGCCGATCTTTTACAGCAAGTGCCTACACGGGGAGCTGTAAGTATTAGTTAATCCACCTAATATCTCAGTCCATACAGTGGCGGGATGGCTCGGCGCACTGTACGAGCTCATGATCGAGACTCTCTTTTGCATCCCTGGTTCGAACCCCGGGTGATGACGTCTTTTGCCGATCTTTTACAGCAAGTGCCTACACGGGGAGCTGTAAGTATTAGTTAATCCACCTAATATCTCAGTCCATACAGTGGCGGGATGGCTCGGCGCACTGTACGAGCTCATGATCGAGACTCTCTTTTGCATCCCTGGTTCGAACCCCGGGTGATGACGCCTTTTGCCGATCTTTTACAGCAAGTGAATACACGGGGAGCTGTAAGTATTAGTTAATCCACCTAATATCTCAGTCCATACAGTGGCGGGATGGCTCGGCGCACTGTACGAGCTCATGATCGAGACTCTCTTTTGCATCCCTGGTTCGAACCCCGGGTGATGACGTCTTTTGCCGATCTTTTACAGCAAGTGCCTACACGGGGAGCTGTAAGTATTAGTTAATCCACCTAATATCTCAGTCCATACAGTGGCGGGATGGCTCGGCGCACTGTACGAGCTCATGATCGAGACTCTCTTTTGCATCCCTGGTTCGAACCCCGGGTGATGACGTCTTTTGCCGATCATTTACAGCAAGTGCCTACACGGGGAGCTGTAAGTATTAGTTAATCCACCTAATATCTCAGTCCATACAGTGGCGGGATGGCTCGGCGCACTGTACGAGCTCATGATCGAGACTCTCTTTTGCATCCCTGGTTCGAACCCCGGGTGATGACGTCTTTTGCCGATCTTTTACAGCAAGTGCCTACACGGGGAGCTGTAAGTATTAGTTAATCCACCTAATATCTCAGTCCATACAGTGGCGGGATGGCTCGGCGCACTGTACGAGCTCATGATCGAGACTCTCTTTTGCATCCCTGGTTCGAACCCCGGGTGATGACGCCTTTTGCCGATCTTTTACAGCAAGTGCCTACACGGGGAGCTGTAAGTATTAGTTAATCCACCTAATATCTCAGTCCATACAGTGGCGGGATGGCTCGGCGCACTGTACGAGCTCATGATCGAGACTCTCTTTTGCATCCCTGGTTCGAACCCCGGGTGATGACGTCTTTTGCCGATCTTTTACAGCAAGTGCCTACACGGGGAGCTGTAAGTATTAGTTAATCCACCTAATATCTCAGTCCATACAGTGGCGGGATGGCTCGGCGCACTGTACGAGCTCATGATCGAGACTCTCTTTTGCATCCCTGGTTCGAACCCCGTCGGATGACGTCTTTTGCCGATCTTTTACAGCAAGTGCCTACACGGGGAGCTGTAAGTATTAGTTAATCCACCTAATATCTCAGTCCATACAGTGGCGGGATGGCTCGGCGCACTGTACGAGCTCATGATCGAGACTCTCTTTTGCATCCCTGGTTCGAACCCCGGGTGATGACGTCTTTTGCCGATCTTTTACAGCAAGTGCCTACACGGGGAGCTGTAAGTATTAGTTAATCCACCTAATATCTCAGTCCATACAGTGGCGGGATGGCTCGGCGCACTGTACGAGCTCATGATCGAGACTCTCTTTTGCATCCCTGGTTCGAACCCCGGGTGATGACGCCTTTTGCCGATCTTTTACAGCAAGTGCCTACACGGGGAGCTGTAAGTATTAGTTAATCCACCTAATATCTCAGTCCATACAGTGGCGGGATGGCTCGGCGCACTGTACGAGCTCATGATCGAGACGCTCTTTTGCATCCCTGGTTCGAACCCCGGGTGATGACGTCTTTTGCCGATCTTTTACAGCAAGTGCCTACACGGGGAGCTGTAAGTATTAGTTAATCCACCTAATATCTCAGTCCATACAGTGGCGGGATGGCTCGGCGCACTGTACGAGCTCATGATCGAGACTCTCTTTTGCATCCCTGGTTCGAACCCCGGGTGATGACGTCTTTTGCCGATCTTTTACAGCAAGTGCCTACACGGGGAGCTGTAAGTATTAGTTAATCCACCTAATATCTCAGTCCATACAGTGGCGGGATGGCTCGGCGCACTGTACGAGCTCATGATCGAGACTCTCTTTTGCATCCCTGGTTCGAACCCCGGGTGATGACGTCTTTTGCCGATCTTTTACAGCAAGTGCCTACACGGGGAGCTGTAAGTATTAGTTAATCCACCTAATATCTCAGTCCATACAGTGGCGGGATGGCTCGGCGCACTGTACGAGCTCATGATCGAGACTCTCTTTTGCATCCCTGGTTCGAACCCCGGGTGATGACGTCTTTTGCCGATCTTTTACAGCAAGTGCCTACACGGGGAGCTGTAAGTATTAGTTAATCCACCTAATATCTCAGTCCATACAGTGGCGGGATGGCTCGGCGCACTGTACGAGCTCATGATCGAGACTCTCTTTTGCATCCCTGGTTCGAACCCCGGGTGATGACGTCTTTTGCCGATCTTTTACAGCAAGTGCCTACACGGGGAGCTGTAAGTATTAGTTAATCCACCTAATATCTCAGTCCATACAGTGGCGGGATGGCTCGGCGCACTGTACGAGCTCATGATCGAGACTCTCTTTTGCATCCCTGGTTCGAACCCCGGGTGATGACGCCTTTTGCCGATCTTTTACAGCAAGTGCCTACACGGGGAGCTGTAAGTATTAGTTAATCCACCTAATATCTCAGTCCATACAGTGGCGGGATGGCTCGGCGCACTGTACGAGCTCATGATCGAGACTCTCTTTTGCATCCCTGGTTCGAACCCCGGGTGATGACGTCTTTTGCCGATCTTTTACAGCAAGTGCCTACACGGGGAGCTGTAAGTATTAGTTAATCCACCTAATATCTCAGTCCATACAGTGGCGGGATGGCTCGGCGCACTGTACGAGCTCATGATCGAGACTCTCTTTTGCATCCCTGGTTCGAACCCCGGGTGATGACGTCTTTTGCCGATCATTTACAGCAAGTGCCTACACGGGGAGCTGTAAGTATTAGTTAATCCACCTAATATCTCAGTCCATACAGTGGCGGGATGGCTCGGCGCACTGTACGAGCTCATGATCGAGACTCTCTTTTGCATCCCTGGTTCGAACCCCGGGTGATGACGTCTTTTGCCGATCTTTTACAGCAAGTGCCTACACGGGGAGCTGTAAGTATTAGTTAATCCACCTAATATCTCAGTCCATACAGTGGCGGGATGGCTCGGCGCACTGTACGAGCTCATGATCGAGACTCTCTTTTGCATCCCTGGTTCGAACCCCGGGTGATGACGCCTTTTGCCGATCTTTTACAGCAAGTGCCTACACGGGGAGCTGTAAGTATTAGTTAATCCACCTAATATCTCAGTCCATACAGTGGCGGGATGGCTCGGCGCACTGTACGAGCTCATGATCGAGACTCTCTTTTGCATCCCTGGTTCGAACCCCGGGTGATGACGTCTTTTGCCGATCTTTTACAGCAAGTGCCTACACGGGGAGCTGTAAGTATTAGTTAATCCACCTAATATCTCAGTCCATACAGTGGCGGGATGGCTCGGCGCACTGTACGAGCTCATGATCGAGACTCTCTTTTGCATCCCTGGTTCGAACCCCGGGTGATGACGTCTTTTGCCGATCTTTTACAGCAAGTGCCTACACGGGGAGCTGTAAGTATTAGTTAATCCACCTAATATCTCAGTCCATACAGTGGCGGGATGGCTCGGCGCACTGTACGAGCTCATGATCGAGACTCTCTTTTGCATCCCTGGTTCGAACCCCGGGTGATGACGTCTTTTGCCGATCTTTTACAGCAAGTGCCTACACGGGGAGCTGTAAGTATTAGTTAATCCACCTAATATCTCAGTCCATACAGTGGCGGGATGGCTCGGCGCACTGTACGAGCTCATGATCGAGACTCTCTTTTGCATCCCTGGTTCGAACCCCGGGTGATGACGTCTTTTGCCGATCTTTTACAGCAAGTGCCTACACGGGGAGCTGTAAGTATTAGTTAATCCACCTAATATCTCAGTCCATACAGTGGCGGGATGGCTCGGCGCACTGTACGAGCTCATGATCGAGACTCTCTTTTGCATCCCTGGTTCGAACCCCGGGTGATGACGCCTTTTGCCGATCTTTTACAGCAAGTGCCTACACGGGGAGCTGTAAGTATTAGTTAATCCACCTAATATCTCAGTCCATACAGTGGCGGGATGGCTCGGCGCACTGTACGAGCTCATGATCGAGACTCTCTTTTGCATCCCTGGTTCGAACCCCGGGTGATGACGTCTTTTGCCGATCTTTTACAGCAAGTGCCTACACGGGGAGCTGTAAGTATTAGTTAATCCACCTAATATCTCAGTCCATACAGTGGCGGGATGGCTCGGCGCACTGTACGAGCTCATGATCGAGACTCTCTTTTGCATCCCTGGTTCGAACCCCGGGTGATGACGTCTTTTGCCGATCTTTTACAGCAAGTGCCTACACGGGGAGCTGTAAGTATTAGTTAATCCACCTAATATCTCAGTCCATACAGTGGCGGGATGGCTCGGCGCACTGTACGAGCTCATGATCGAGACTCTCTTTTGCATCCCTGGTTCGAACCCCGGGTGATGACGCCTTTTGCCGATCTTTTACAGCAAGTGCCTACACGGGGAGCTGTAAGTATTAGTTAATCCACCTAATATCTCAGTCCATACAGTGGCGGGATGGCTCGGCGCACTGTACGAGCTCATGATCGAGACTCTCTTTTGCATCCCTGGTTCGAACCCCGGGTGATGACGCCTTTTGCCGATCTTTTACAGCAAGTGCCTACACGGGGAGCTGTAAGTATTAGTTAATCCACCTAATATCTCAGTCCATACAGTGGCGGGATGGCTCGGCGCACTGTACGAGCTCATGATCGAGACTCTCTTTTGCATCCCTGGTTCGAACCCCGGGTGATGACGTCTTTTGCCGATCTTTTACAGCAAGTGCCTACACGGGGAGCTGTAAGTATTAGTTAATCCACCTAATATCTCAGTCCATACAGTGGCGGGATGGCTCGGCGCACTGTACGAGCTCATGATCGAGACTCTCTTTTGCATCCCTGGTTCGAACCCCGGGTGATGACGTCTTTTGCCGATCTTTTACAGCAAGTGCCTACACGGGGAGCTGTAAGTATTAGTTAATCCACCTAATATCTCAGTCCATACAGTGGCGGGATGGCTCGGCGCACTGTACGAGCTCATGATCGAGACTCTCTTTTGCATCCCTGGTTCGAACCCCGGGTGATGACGTCTTTTGCCGATCTTTTACAGCAAGTGCCTACACGGGGAGCTGTAAGTATTAGTTAATCCACCTAATATCTCAGTCCATACAGTGGCGGGATGGCTCGGCGCACTGTACGAGCTCATGATCGAGACTCTCTTTTGCATCCCTGGTTCGAACCCCGGGTGATGACGCCTTTTGCCGATCTTTTACAGCAAGTGCCTACACGGGGAGCTGTAAGTATTAGTTAATCCACCTAATATCTCAGTCCATACAGTGGCGGGATGGCTCGGCGCACTGTACGAGCTCATGATCGAGACTCTCTTTTGCATCCCTGGTTCGAACCCCGGGTGATGACGTCTTTTGCCGATCTTTTACAGCAAGTGCCTACACGGGGAGCTGTAAGTATTAGTTAATCCACCTAATATCTCAGTCCATACAGTGGCGGGATGGCTCGGCGCACTGTACGAGCTCATGATCGAGACTCTCTTTTGCATCCCTGGTTCGAACCCTGGGTGATGACGTCTTTTGCCGATCTTTTACAGCAAGTGCCTACACGGGGAGCTGTAAGTATTAGTTAATCCACCTAATATATCAGTCCATACAGTGGCGGGATGGCTCGGCGCACTGTACGAGCTCATGATCGAGACTCACTTTTGCATCCCTGGTTCGAACCCCGGGTGATGACGTCTTTTGCCGATCTTTTACAGCAAGTGCCTACACGGGGAGCTGTAAGTATTAGTTAATCCACCTAATATATCAGTCCATACAGTGGCGGGATGGCTCGGCGCACTGTACGAGCTCATGATCGAGACTCTCTTTTGCATCCCTGGTTCGAACCCCGGGTGATGACGCCTTTTGCCGATCTTTTACAGCAAGTGCCTACACGGGGAGCTGTAAGTATTAGTTAATCCACCTAATATCTCAGTCCATACAGTGGCGGGATGGCTCGGCGCACTGTACGAGCTCATGATCGAGACTCTCTTTTGCATCCCTGGTTCGAACCCCGGGTGATGACGTCTTTTGCCGATCTTTTACAGCAAGTGCCTACACGGGGAGCTGTAAGTATTAGTTAATCCACCTAATATCTCAGTCCATACAGTGGCGGGATGGCTCGGCGCACTGTACGAGCTCATGATCGAGACTCTCTTTTGCATCCCTGGTTCGAACCCCGGGTGATGACGTCTTTTGCCGATCTTTTACAGCAAGTGCCTACACGGGGAGCTGTAAGTATTAGTTAATCCACCTAATATCTCAGTCCATACAGTGGCGGGATGGCTCGGCGCACTGTACGAGCTCATGATCGAGACTCTCTTTTGCATCCCTGGTTCGAACCCCGGGTGATGACGTCTTTTGCCGATCTTTTACAGCAAGTGCCTACACGGGGAGCTGTAAGTATTAGTTAATCCACCTAATATCTCAGTCCATACAGTGGCGGGATGGCTCGGCGCACTGTACGAGCTCATGATCGAGACTCTCTTTTGCATCCCTGGTTCGAACCCCGGGTGATGACGTCTTTTGCCGATCTTTTACAGCAAGTGCCTACACGGGGAGCTGTAAGTATTAGTTAATCCACCTAATATCTCAGTCCATACAGTGGCGGGATGGCTCGGCGCACTGTACGAGCTCATGATCGAGACTCTCTTTTGCATCCCTGGTTCGAACCCCGGGTGATGACGCCTTTTGCCGATCTTTTACAGCAAGTGCCTACACGGGGAGCTGTAAGTATTAGTTAATCCACCTAATATCTCAGTCCATACAGTGGCGGGATGGCTCGGCGCACTGTACGAGCTCATGATCGAGACTCTCTTTTGCATCCCTGGTTCGAACCCCGGGTGATGACGCCTTTTGCCGATCTTTTACAGCAAGTGCCTACACGGGGAGCTGTAAGTATTAGTTAATCCACCTAATATCTCAGTCCATACAGTGGCGGGATGGCTCGGCGCACTGTACGAGCTCATGATCGAGACTCTCTTTTGCATCCCTGGTTCGAACCCCGGGTGATGACGTCTTTTGCCGATCTTTTACAGCAAGTGCCTACACGGGGAGCTGTAAGTATTAGTTAATCCACCTAATATCTCAGTCCATACAGTGGCGGGATGGCTCGGCGCACTGTACGAGCTCATGATCGAGACTCTCTTTTGCATCCCTGGTTCGAACCCCGGGTGATGACGTCTTTTGCCGATCTTTTACAGCAAGTGCCTACACGGGGAGCTGTAAGTATTAGTTAATCCACCTAATATCTCAGTCCATACAGTGGCGGGATGGCTCGGCGCACTGTACGAGCTCATGATCGAGACTCTCTTTTGCATCCCTGGTTCGAACCCCGGGTGATGACGTCTTTTGCCGATCTTTTACAGCAAGTGCCTACACGGGGAGCTGTAAGTATTAGTTAATCCACCTAATATCTCAGTCCATACAGTGGCGGGATGGCTCGGCGCACTGTACGAGCTCATGATCGAGACTCTCTTTTGCATCCCTGGTTCGAACCCCGGGTGATGACGTCTTTTGCCGATCTTTTACAGCAAGTGCCTACACGGGGAGCTGTAAGTATTAGTTAATCCACCTAATATCTCAGTCCATACAGTGGCGGGATGGCTCGGCGCACTGTACGAGCTCATGATCGAGACTCTCTTTTGCATCCCTGGTTCGAACCCCGGGTGATGACGTCTTTTGCCGATCTTTTACAGCAAGTGCCTACACGGGGAGCTGTAAGTATTAGTTAATCCACCTAATATCTCAGTCCATACAGTGGCGGGATGGCTCGGCGCACTGTACGAGCTCATGATCGAGACTCTCTTTTGCATCCCTGGTTCGAACCCCGGGTGATGACGTCTTTTGCCGATCTTTTACAGCAAGTGCCTACACGGGGAGCTGTAAGTATTAGTTAATCCACCTAATATCTCAGTCCATACAGTGGCGGGATGGCTCGGCGCACTGTACGAGCTCATGATCGAGACTCTCTTTTGCATCCCTGGTTCGAACCCCGGGTGATGACGTCTTTTGCCGATCTTTTACAGCAAGTGCCTACACGGGGAGCTGTAAGTATTAGTTAATCCACCTAATATCTCAGTCCATACAGTGGCGGGATGGCTCGGCGCACTGTACGAGCTCATGATCGAGACTCTCTTTTGCATCCCTGGTTCGAACCCCGGGTGATGACGTCTTTTGCCGATCTTTTACAGCAAGTGCCTACACGGGGAGCTGTAAGTATTAGTTAATCCACCTAATATCTCAGTCCATACAGTGGCGGGATGGCTCGGCGCACTGTACGAGCTCATGATCGAGACTCTCTTTTGCATCCCTGGTTCGAACCCCGGGTGATGACGTCTTTTGCCGATCTTTTACAGCAAGTGCCTACACGGGGAGCTGTAAGTATTAGTTAATCCACCTAATATCTCAGTCCATACAGTGGCGGGATGGCTCGGCGCACTGTACGAGCTCATGATCGAGACTCTCTTTTGCATCCCTGGTTCGAACCCCGGGTGATGACGCCTTTTGCCGATCTTTTACAGCAAGTGCCTACACGGGGAGCTGTAAGTATTAGTTAATCCACCTAATATCTCAGTCCATACAGTGGCGGGATGGCTCGGCGCACTGTACGAGCTCATGATCGAGACTCTCTTTTGCATCCCTGGTTCGAACCCCGGGTGATGACGTCTTTTGCCGATCTTTTACAGCAAGTGCCTACACGGGGAGCTGTAAGTATTAGTTAATCCACCTAATATCTCAGTCCATACAGTGGCGGGATGGCTCGGCGCACTGTCCGAGCTCATGATCGAGACTCTCTTTTGCATCCCTGGTTCGAACCCCGGGTGATGACGTCTTTTGCCGATCTTTTACAGCAAGTGCCTACACGGGGAGCTGTAAGTATTAGTTAATCCACCTAATATCTCAGTCCATACAGTGGCGGGATGGCTCGGCGCACTGTACGAGCTCATGATCGAGACTCTCTTTTGCATCCCTGGTTCGAACCCCGGGTGATGACGCCTTTTGCCGATCTTTTACAGCAAGTGCCTACACGGGGAGCTGTAAGTATTAGTTAATCCACCTAATATCTCAGTCCATACAGTGGCGGGATGGCTCGGCGCACTGTACGAGCTCATGATCGAGACTCTCTTTTGCATCCCTGGTTCGAACCCCGGGTGATGACGTCTTTTGCCGATCTTTTACAGCAAGTGCCTACACGGGGAGCTGTAAGTATTAGTTAATCCACCTAATATCTCAGTCCATACAGTGGCGGGATGGCTCGGCGCACTGTACGAGCTCATGATCGAGACTCTCTTTTGCATCCCTGGTTCGAACCCCGGGTGATGACGTCTTTTGCCGATCTTTTACAGCAAGTGCCTACACGGGGAGCTGTAAGTATTAGTTAATCCACCTAATATCTCAGTCCATACAGTGGCGGGATGGCTCGGCGCACTGTACGAGCTCATGATCGAGACTCTCTTTTGCATCCCTGGTTCGAACCCCGGGTGATGACGCCTTTTGCCGATCTTTTACAGCAAGTGCCTACACGGGGAGCTGTAAGTATTAGTTAATCCACCTAATATCTCAGTCCATACAGTGGCGGGATGGCTCGGCGCACTGTACGAGCTCATGATCGAGACTCTCTTTTGCATCCCTGGTTCGAACCCCGGGTGATGACGTCTTTTGCCGATCTTTTACAGCAAGTGCCTACACGGGGAGCTGTAAGTATTAGTTAATCCACCTAATATCTCAGTCCATACAGTGGCGGGATGGCTCGGCGCACTGTACGAGCTCATGATCGAGACTCTCTTTTGCATCCCTGGTTCGAACCCCGGGTGATGACGCCTTTTGCCGATCTTTTACAGCAAGTGCCTACACGGGGAGCTGTAAGTATTAGTTAATCCACCTAATATCTCAGTCCATACAGTGGCGGGATGGCTCGGCGCACTGTACGAGCTCATGATCGAGACTCTCTTTTGCATCCCTGGTTCGAACCCCGGGTGATGACGTCTTTTGCCGATCTTTTACAGCAAGTGCCTACACGGGGAGCTGTAAGTATTAGTTAATCCACCTAATATCTCAGTCCATACAGTGGCGGGATGGCTCGGCGCACTGTACGAGCTCATGATCGAGACTCTCTTTTGCATCCCTGGTTCGAACCCCGGGTGATGACGTCTTTTGCCGATCTTTTACAGCAAGTGCCTACACGGGGAGCTGTAAGTATTAGTTAATCCACCTAATATCTCAGTCCATACAGTGGCGGGATGGCTCGGCGCACTGTACGAGCTCATGATCGAGACTCTCTTTTGCATCCCTGGTTCGAACCCCGGGTGATGACGTCTTTTGCCGATCTTTTACAGCAAGTGCCTACACGGGGAGCTGTAAGTATTAGTTAATCCACCTAATATCTCAGTCCATACAGTGGCGGGATGGCTCGGCGCACTGTACGAGCTCATGATCGAGACTCTCTTTTGCATCCCTGGTTCGAACCCCGGGTGATGACGCCTTTTGCCGATCTTTTACAGCAAGTGCCTACACGGGGAGCTGTAAGTATTAGTTAATCCACCTAATATCTCAGTCCATACAGTGGCGGTATGGCTCGGCGCACTGTACGAGCTCATGATCGAGACTCTCTTTTGCATCCCTGGTTCGAACCCCGGGTGATGACGTCTTTTGCCGATCTTTTACAGCAAGTGCCTACACGGGGAGCTGTAAGTATTAGTTAATCCACCTAATATCTCAGTCCATACAGTGGCGGGATGGCTCGGCGCACTGTACGAGCTCATGATCGAGACTCTCTTTTGCATCCCTGGTTCGAACCCCGGGTGATGACGTCTTTTGCCGATCTTTTACAGCAAGTGCCTACACGGGGAGCTGTAAGTATTAGTTAATCCACCTAATATCTCAGTCCATACAGTGGCGGGATGGCTCGGCGCACTGTACGAGCTCATGATCGAGACTCTCTTTTGCATCCCTGGTTCGAACCCCGGGTGATGACGTCTTTTGCCGATCTTTTACAGCAAGTGCCTACACGGGGAGCTGTAAGTATTAGTTAATCCACCTAATATCTCAGTCCATACAGTGGCGGGATGGCTCGGCGCACTGTACGAGCTCATGATCGAGACTCTCTTTTGCATCCCTGGTTCGAACCCCGGGTGATGACGTCTTTTGCCGATCTTTTACAGCAAGTGCCTACACGGGGAGCTGTAAGTATTAGTTAATCCACCTAATATCTCAGTCCATACAGTGGCGGGATGGCTCGGCGCACTGTACGAGCTCATGATCGAGACTCTCTTTTGCATCCCTGGTTCGAACCCCGGGTGATGACGTCTTTTGCCGATCTTTTACAGCAAGTGCCTACACGGGGAGCTGTAAGTATTAGTTAATCCACCTAATATCTCAGTCCATACAGTGGCGGGATGGCTCGGCGCACTGTACGAGCTCATGATCGAGACTCTCTTTTGCATCCCTGGTTCGAACCCCGGGTGATGACGTCTTTTGCCGATCTTTTACAGCAAGTGCCTACACGGGGAGCTGTAAGTATTAGTTAATCCACCTAATATCTCAGTCCATACAGTGGCGGGATGGCTCGGCGCACTGTACGAGCTCATGATCGAGACTCTCTTTTGCATCCCTGGTTCGAACCCCGGGTGATGACGCCTTTTGCCGATCTTTTACAGCAAGTGCCTACACGGGGAGCTGTAAGTATTAGTTAATCCACCTAATATCTCAGTCCATACAGTGGCGGGATGGCTCGGCGCACTGTACGAGCTCATGATCGAGACTCTCTTTTGCATCCCTGGTTCGAACCCCGGGTGATGACGTCTTTTGCCGATCTTTTACAGCAAGTGCCTACACGGGGAGCTGTAAGTATTAGTTAATCCACCTAATATCTCAGTCCATACAGTGGCGGGATGGCTCGGCGCACTGTACGAGCTCATGATCGAGACTCTCTTTTGCATCCCTGGTTCGAACCCCGGGTGATGACGTCTTTTGCCGATCTTTTACAGCAAGTGCCTACACGGGGAGCTGTAAGTATTAGTTAATCCACCTAATATCTCAGTCCATACAGTGGCGGGATGGCTCGGCGCACTGTACGAGCTCATGATCGAGACTCTCTTTTGCATCCCTGGTTCGAACCCCGGGTGATGACGCCTTTTGCCGATCTTTTACAGCAAGTGCCTACACGGGGAGCTGTAAGTATTAGTTAATCCACCTAATATCTCAGTCCATACAGTGGCGGGATGGCTCGGCGCACTGTACGAGCTCATGATCGAGACTCTCTTTTGCATCCCTGGTTCGAACCCCGGGTGATGACGTCTTTTGCCGATCTTTTACAGCAAGTGCCTACACGGGGAGCTGTAAGTATTAGTTAATCCACCTAATATCTCAGTCCATACAGTGGCGGGATGGCTCGGCGCACTGTACGAGCTCATGATCGAGACTCTCTTTTGCATCCCTGGTTCGAACCCCGGGTGATGACGTCTTTTGCCGATCTTTTACAGCAAGTGCCTACACGGGGAGCTGTAAGTATTAGTTAATCCACCTAATATCTCAGTCCATACAGTGGCGGGATGGCTCGGCGCACTGTACGAGCTCATGATCGAGACTCTCTTTTGCATCCCTGGTTCGAACCCCGGGTGATGACGTCTTTTGCCGATCTTTTACAGCAAGTGCCTACACGGGGAGCTGTAAGTATTAGTTAATCCACCTAATATCTCAGTCCATACAGTGGCGGGATGGCTCGGCGCACTGTACGAGCTCATGATCGAGACTCTCTTTTGCATCCCTGGTTCGAACCCCGGGTGATGACGTCTTTTGCCGATCTTTTACAGCAAGTGCCTACACGGGGAGCTGTAAGTATTAGTTAATCCACCTAATATCTCAGTCCATACAGTGGCGGGATGGCTCGGCGCACTGTACGAGCTCATGATCGAGACTCTCTTTTGCATCCCTGGTTCGAACCCCGGGTGATGACGTCTTTTGCCGATCTTTTACAGCAAGTGCCTACACGGGGAGCTGTAAGTATTAGTTAATCCACCTAATATCTCAGTCCATACAGTGGCGGGATGGCTCGGCGCACTGTACGAGCTCATGATCGAGACTCTCTTTTGCATCCCTGGTTCGAACCCCGGGTGATGACGTCTTTTGCCGATCTTTTACAGCAAGTGCCTACACGGGGAGCTGTAAGTATTAGTTAATCCACCTAATATCTCAGTCCATACAGTGGCGGGATGGCTCGGCGCACTGTACGAGCTCATGATCGAGACTCTCTTTTGCATCCCTGGTTCGAACCCCGGGTGATGACGTCTTTTGCCGATCTTTTACAGCAAGTGCCTACACGGGGAGCTGTAAGTATTAGTTAATCCACCTAATATCTCAGTCCATACAGTGGCGGGATGGCTCGGCGCACTGTACGAGCTCATGATCGAGACTCTCTTTTGCATCCCTGGTTCGAACCCCGGGTGATGACGTCTTTTGCCGATCTTTTACAGCAAGTGCCTACACGGGGAGCTGTAAGTATTAGTTAATCCACCTAATATCTCAGTCCATACAGTGGCGGGATGGCTCGGCGCACTGTACGAGCTCATGATCGAGACTCTCTTTTGCATCCCTGGTTCGAACCCCGGGTGATGACGCCTTTTGCCGATCTTTTACAGCAAGTGCCTACACGGGGAGCTGTAAGTATTAGTTAATCCACCTAATATCTCAGTCCATACAGTGGCGGGATGGCTCGGCGCACTGTACGAGCTCATGATCGAGACTCTCTTTTGCATCCCTGGTTCGAACCCCGGGTGATGACGCCTTTTGCCGATCTTTTACAGCAAGTGCCTACACGGGGAGCTGTAAGTATTAGTTAATCCACCTAATATCTCAGTCCATACAGTGGCGGGATGGCTCGGCGCACTGTACGAGCTCATGATCGAGACTCTCTTTTGCATCCCTGGTTCGAACCCCGGGTGATGACGTCTTTTGCCGATCTTTTACAGCAAGTGCCTACACGGGGAGCTGTAAGTATTAGTTAATCCACCTAATATCTCAGTCCATACAGTGGCGGGATGGCTCGGCGCACTGTACGAGCTCATGATCGAGACTCTCTTTTGCATCCCTGGTTCGAACCCCGGGTGATGACGTCTTTTGCCGATCTTTTACAGCAAGTGCCTACACGGGGAGCTGTAAGTATTAGTTAATCCACCTAATATCTCAGTCCATACAGTGGCGGGATGGCTCGGCGCACTGTACGAGCTCATGATCGAGACTCTCTTTTGCATCCCTGGTTCGAACCCCGGGTGATGACGCCTTTTGCCGATCTTTTACAGCAAGTGCCTACACGGGGAGCTGTAAGTATAAGTTAATCCACCTAATATCTCAGTCCATACAGTGGCGGGATGGCTCGGCGCACTGTACGAGCTCATGATCGAGACTCTCTTTTGCATCCCTGGTTCGAACCCCGGGTGATGACGTCTTTTGCCGATCTTTTACAGCAAGTGCCTACACGGGGAGCTGTAAGTATTAGTTAATCCACCTAATATCTCAGTCCATACAGTGGCGGGATGGCTCGGCGCACTGTACGAGCTCATGATCGAGACTCTCTTTTGCATCCCTGGTTCGAACCCCGGGTGATGACGTCTTTTGCCGATCTTTTACAGCAAGTGCCTACACGGGGAGCTGTAAGTATTAGTTAATCCACCTAATATCTCAGTCCATACAGTGGCGGGATGGCTCGGCGCACTGTACGAGCTCATGATCGAGACTCTCTTTTGCATCCCTGGTTCGAACCCCGGGTGATGACGTCTTTTGCCGATCTTTTACAGCAAGTGCCTACACGGGGAGCTGTAAGTATTAGTTAATCCACCTAATATCTCAGTCCATACAGTGGCGGGATGGCTCGGCGCACTGTACGAGCTCATGATCGAGACTCTCTTTTGCATCCCTGGTTCGAACCCCGGGTGATGACGTCTTTTGCCGATCTTTTACAGCAAGTGCCTACACGGGGAGCTGTAAGTATTAGTTAATCCACCTAATATCTCAGTCCATACAGTGGCGGGATGGCTCGGCGCACTGTACGAGCTCATGATCGAGACTCTCTTTTGCATCCCTGGTTCGAACCCCGGGTGATGACGTCTTTTGCCGATCTTTTACAGCAAGTGCCTACACGGGGAGCTGTAAGTATTAGTTAATCCACCTAATATCTCAGTCCATACAGTGGCGGGATGGCTCGGCGCACTGTACGAGCTCATGATCGAGACTCTCTTTTGCATCCCTGGTTCGAACCCCGGGTGATGACGTCTTTTGCCGATCTTTTACAGCAAGTGCCTACACGGGGAGCTGTAAGTATTAGTTAATCCACCTAATATCTCAGTCCATACAGTGGCGGGATGGCTCGGCGCACTGTACGAGCTCATGATCGAGACTCTCTTTTGCATCCCTGGTTCGAACCCCGGGTGATGACGTCTTTTGCCGATCTTTTACAGCAAGTGCCTACACGGGGAGCTGTAAGTATTAGTTAATCCACCTAATATCTCAGTCCATACAGTGGCGGGATGGCTCGGCGCACTGTACGAGCTCATGATCGAGACTCTCTTTTGCATCCCTGGTTCGAACCCCGGGTGATGACGTCTTTTGCCGATCTTTTACAGCAAGTGCCTACACGGGGAGCTGTAAGTATTAGTTAATCCACCTAATATCTCAGTCCATACAGTGGCGGGATGGCTCGGCGCACTGTACGAGCTCATGATCGAGACTCTCTTTTGCATCCCTGGTTCGAACCCCGGGTGATGACGTCTTTTGCCGATCTTTTACAGCAAGTGCCTACACGGGGAGCTGTAAGTATTAGTTAATCCACCTAATATCTCAGTCCATACAGTGGCGGGATGGCTCGGCGCACTGTACGAGCTCATGATCGAGACTCTCTTTTGCATCCCTGGTTCGAACCCCGGGTGATGACGTCTTTTGCCGATCTTTTACAGCAAGTGCCTACACGGGGAGCTGTAAGTATTAGTTAATCCACCTAATATCTCAGTCCATACAGTGGCGGGATGGCTCGGCGCACTGTACGAGCTCATGATCGAGACTCTCTTTTGCATCCCTGGTTCGAACCCCGGGTGATGACGTCTTTTGCCGATCTTTTACAGCAAATGCCTACACGGGGAGCTGTAAGTATTAGTTAATCCACCTAATATCTCAGTCCATACAGTGGCGGGATGGCTCGGCGCACTGTACGAGCTCATGATCGAGACTCTCTTTTGCATCCCTGGTTCGAACCCCGGGTGATGACGTCTTTTGCCGATCTTTTACAGCAAGTGCCTACACGGGGAGCTGTAAGTATTAGTTAATCCACCTAATATCTCAGTCCATACAGTGGCGGGATGGCTCGGCGCACTGTACGAGCTCATGATCGAGACTCTCTTTTGCATCCCTGGTTCGAACCCCGGGTGATGACGTCTTTTGCCGATCTTTTACAGCAAGTGCCTACACGGGGAGCTGTAAGTATTAGTTAATCCACCTAATATCTCAGTCCATACAGTGGCGGGATGGCTCGGCGCACTGTACGAGCTCATGATCGAGACTCTCTTTTGCATCCCTGGTTCGAACCCCGGGTGATGACGTCTTTTGCCGATCTTTTACAGCAAGTGCCTACACGGGGAGCTGTAAGTATTAGTTAATCCACCTAATATCTCAGTCCATACAGTGGCGGGATGGCTCGGCGCACTGTACGAGCTCATGATCGAGACTCTCTTTTGCATCCCTGGTTCGAACCCCGGGTGATGACGTCTTTTGCCGATCTTTTACAGCAAGTGCCTACACGGGGAGCTGTAAGTATTAGTTAATCCACCTAATATCTCAGTCCATACAGTGGCGGGATGGCTCGGCGCACTGTACGAGCTCATGATCGAGACTCTCTTTTGCATCCCTGGTTCGAACCCCGGGTGATGACGTCTTTTGCCGATCTTTTACAGCAAATGCCTACACGGGGAGCTGTAAGTATTAGTTAATCCACCTAATATCTCAGTCCATACAGTGGCGGGATGGCTCGGCGCACTGTACGAGCTCATGATCGAGACTCTCTTTTGCATCCCTGGTTCGAACCCCGGGTGATGACGTCTTTTGCCGATCTTTTACAGCAAGTGCCTACACGGGGAGCTGTAAGTATTAGTTAATCCACCTAATATCTCAGTCCATACAGTGGCGGGATGGCTCGGCGCACTGTACGAGCTCATGATCGAGACTCTCTTTTGCATCCCTGGTTCGAACCCCGGGTGATGACGCCTTTTGCCGATCTTTTACAGCAAGTGCCTACACGGGGAGCTGTAAGTATTAGTTAATCCACCTAATATCTCAGTCCATACAGTGGCGGGATGGCTCGGCGCACTGTACGAGCTCATGATCGAGACTCTCTTTTGCATCCCTGGTTCGAACCCCGGGTGATGACGTCTTTTGCCGATCTTTTACAGCAAGTGCCTACACGGGGAGCTGTAAGTATTAGTTAATCCACCTAATATCTCAGTCCATACAGTGGCGGGATGGCTCGGCGCACTGTACGAGCTCATGATCGAGACTCTCTTTTGCATCCCTGGTTCGAACCCCGGGTGATGACGCCTTTTGCCGATCTTTTACAGCAAGTGCCTACACGGGGAGCTGTAAGTATTAGTTAATCCACCTAATATCTCAGTCCATACAGTGGCGGGATGGCTCGGCGCACTGTACGAGCTCATGATCGAGACTCTCTTTTGCATCCCTGGTTCGAACCCCGGGTGATGACGTCTTTTGCCGATCTTTTACAGCAAGTGCCTACACGGGGAGCTGTAAGTATTAGTTAATCCACCTAATATCTCAGTCCATACAGTGGCGGGATGGCTCGGCGCACTGTACGAGCTCATGATCGAGACTCTCTTTTGCATCCCTGGTTCGAACCCCGGGTGATGACGTCTTTTGCCGATCTTTTACAGCAAGTGCCTACACGGGGAGCTGTAAGTATTAGTTAATCCACCTAATATCTCAGTCCATACAGTGGCGGGATGGCTCGGCGCACTGTACGAGCTCATGATCGAGACTCTCTTTTGCATCCCTGGTTCGAACCCCGGGTGATGACGTCTTTTGCCGATCTTTTACAGCAAGTGCCTACACGGGGAGCTGTAAGTATTAGTTAATCCACCTAATATCTCAGTCCATACAGTGGCGGGATGGCTCGGCGCACTGTACGAGCTCATGATCGAGACTCTCTTTTGCATCCCTGGTTCGAACCCCGGGTGATGACGTCTTTTGCCGATCTTTTACAGCAAGTGCCTACACGGGGAGCTGTAAGTATTAGTTAATCCACCTAATATCTCAGTCCATACAGTGGCGGGATGGCTCGGCGCACTGTACGAGCTCATGATCGAGACTCTCTTTTGCATCCCTGGTTCGAACCCCGGGTGATGACGTCTTTTGCCGATCTTTTACAGCAAGTGCCTACACGGGGAGCTGTAAGTATTAGTTAATCCACCTAATATCTCAGTCCATACAGTGGCGGGATGGCTCGGCGCACTGTACGAGCTCATGATCGAGACTCTCTTTTGCATCCCTGGTTCGAACCCCGGGTGATGACGTCTTTTGCCGATCTTTTACAGCAAGTGCCTACACGGGGAGCTGTAAGTATTAGTTAATCCACCTAATATCTCAGTCCATACAGTGGCGGGATGGCTCGGCGCACTGTACGAGCTCATGATCGAGACTCTCTTTTGCATCCCTGGTTCGAACCCCGGGTGATGACGTCTTTTGCCGATCTTTTACAGCAAGTGCCTACACGGGGAGCTGTAAGTATTAGTTAATCCACCTAATATCTCAGTCCATACAGTGGCGGGATGGCTCGGCGCACTGTACGAGCTCATGATCGAGACTCTCTTTTGCATCCCTGGTTCGAACCCCGGGTGATGACGCCTTTTGCCGATCTTTTACAGCAAGTGCCTACACGGGGAGCTGTAAGTATTAGTTAATCCACCTAATATCTCAGTCCATACAGTGGCGGGATGGCTCGGCGCACTGTACGAGCTCATGATCGAGACTCTCTTTTGCATCCCTGGTTCGAACCCCGGGTGATGACGTCTTTTGCCGATCTTTTACAGCAAGTGCCTACACGGGGAGCTGTAAGTATTAGTTAATCCACCTAATATCTCAGTCCATACAGTGGCGGGATGGCTCGGCGCACTGTACGAGCTCATGATCGAGACTCTCTTTTGCATCCCTGGTTCGAACCCCGGGTGATGACGCCTTTTGCCGATCTTTTACAGCAAGTGCCTACACGGGGAGCTGTAAGTATTAGTTAATCCACCTAATATCTCAGTCCATACAGTGGCGGGATGGCTCGGCGCACTGTACGAGCTCATGATCGAGACTCTCTTTTGCATCCCTGGTTCGAACCCCGGGTGATGACGTCTTTTGCCGATCTTTTACAGCAAGTGCCTACACGGGGAGCTGTAAGTATTAGTTAATCCACCTAATATCTCAGTCCATACAGTGGCGGGATGGCTCGGCGCACTGTACGAGCTCATGATCGAGACTCTCTTTTGCATCCCTGGTTCGAACCCCGGGTGATGACGTCTTTTGCCGATCTTTTACAGCAAGTGCCTACACGGGGAGCTGTAAGTATTAGTTAATCCACCTAATATCTCAGTCCATACAGTGGCGGGATGGCTCGGCGCACTGTACGAGCTCATGATCGAGACTCTCTTTTGCATCCCTGGTTCGAACCCCGGGTGATGACGCCTTTTGCCGATCTTTTACAGCAAGTGCCTACACGGGGAGCTGTAAGTATTAGTTAATCCACCTAATATCTCAGTCCATACAGTGGCGGGATGGCTCGGCGCACTGTACGAGCTCATGATCGAGACTCTCTTTTGCATCCCTGGTTCGAACCCCGGGTGATGACGTCTTTTGCCGATCTTTTACAGCAAGTGCCTACACGGGGAGCTGTAATTATTAGTTAATCCACCTAATATCTCAGTCCATACAGTGGCGGGATGGCTCGGCGCACTGTACGAGCTCATGATCGAGACTCTCTTTTGCATCCCTGGTTCGAACCCCGGGTGATGACGTCTTTTGCCGATCTTTTACAGCAAGTGCCTACACGGGGAGCTGTAAGTATTAGTTAATCCACCTAATATCTCAGTCCATACAGTGGCGGGATGGCTCGGCGCACTGTACGAGCTCATGATCGAGACTCTCTTTTGCATCCCTGGTTCGAACCCCGGGTGATGACGTCTTTTGCCGATCTTTTACAGCAAGTGCCTACACGGGGAGCTGTAAGTATTAGTTAATCCACCTAATATCTCAGTCCATACAGTGGCGGGATGGCTCGGCGCACTGTACGAGCTCATGATCGAGACTCTCTTTTGCATCCCTGGTTCGAACCCCGGGTGATGACGCCTTTTGCCGATCTTTTACAGCAAGTGCCTACACGGGGAGCTGTAAGTATTAGTTAATCCACCTAATATCTCAGTCCATACAGTGGCGGGATGGCTCGGCGCACTGTACGAGCTCATGATCGAGACTCTCTTTTGCATCCCTGGTTCGAACCCCGGGTGATGACGTCTTTTGCCGATCTTTTACAGCAAGTGCCTACACGGGGAGCTGTAAGTATTAGTTAATCCACCTAATATCTCAGTCCATACAGTGGCGGGATGGCTCGGCGCACTGTACGAGCTCATGATCGAGACTCTCTTTTGCATCCCTGGTTCGAACCCCGGGTGATGACGTCTTTTGCCGATCTTTTACAGCAAGTGCCTACACGGGGAGCTGTAAGTATTAGTTAATCCACCTAATATCTCAGTCCATACAGTGGCGGGATGGCTCGGCGCACTGTACGAGCTCATGATCGAGACTCTCTTTTGCATCCCTGGTTCGAACCCCGGGTGATGACGTCTTTTGCCGATCTTTTACAGCAAGTGCCTACACGGGGAGCTGTAAGTATTAGTTAATCCACCTAATATCTCAGTCCATACAGTGGCGGGATGGCTCGGCGCACTGTACGAGCTCATGATCGAGACTCTCTTTTGCATCCCTGGTTCGAACCCCGGGTGATGACGTCTTTTGCCGATCTTTTACAGCAAGTGCCTACACGGGGAGCTGTAAGTATTAGTTAATCCACCTAATATCTCAGTCCATACAGTGGCGGGATGGCTCGGCGCACTGTACGAGCTCATGATCGAGACTCTCTTTTGCATCCCTGGTTCGAACCCCGGGTGATGACGCCTTTTGCCGATCTTTTACAGCAAGTTCCTACACGGGGAGCTGTAAGTATTAGTTAATCCACCTAATATCTCAGTCCATACAGTGGCGGGATGGCTCGGCGCACTGTACGAGCTCATGATCGAGACTCTCTTTTGCATCCCTGGTTCGAACCCCGGGTGATGACGTCTTTTGCCGATCTTTTACAGCAAGTGCCTACACGGGGAGCTGTAAGTATTAGTTAATCCACCTAATATCTCAGTCCATACAGTGGCGGGATGGCTCGGCGCACTGTACGAGCTCATGATCGAGACTCTCTTTTGCATCCCTGGTTCGAACCCCGGGTGATGACGTCTTTTGCCGATCTTTTACAGCAAGTGCCTACACGGGGAGCTGTAAGTATTAGTTAATCCACCTAATATCTCAGTCCATACAGTGGCGGGATGGCTCGGCGCACTGTACGAGCTCATGATCGAGACTCTCTTTTGCATCCCTGGTTCGAACCCCGGGTGATGACGTCTTTTGCCGATCTTTTACAGCAAGTGCCTACACGGGGAGCTGTAAGTATTAGTTAATCCACCTAATATCTCAGTCCATACAGTGGCGGGATGGCTCGGCGCACTGTACGAGCTCATGATCGAGACTCTCTTTTGCATCCCTGGTTCGAACCCCGGGTGATGACGCCTTTTGCCGATCTTTTACAGCAAGTGCCTACACGGGGAGCTGTAAGTATTAGTTAATCCACCTAATATCTCAGTCCATACAGTGGCGGGATGGCTCGGCGCACTGTACGAGCTCATGATCGAGACTCTCTTTTGCATCCCTGGTTCGAACCCCGGGTGATGACGTCTTTTGCCGATCTTTTACAGCAAGTGCCTACACGGGGAGCTGTAAGTATTAGTTAATCCACCTAATATCTCAGTCCATACAGTGGCGGGATGGCTCGGCGCACTGTACGAGCTCATGATCGAGACTCTCTTTTGCATCCCTGGTTCGAACCCCGGGTGATGACGCCTTTTGCCGATCTTTTACAGCAAGTGCCTACACGGGGAGCTGTAAGTATTAGTTAATCCACCTAATATCTCAGTCCATACAGTGGCGGGATGGCTCGGCGCACTGTACGAGCTCATGATCGAGACTCTCTTTTGCATCCCTGGTTCGAACCCCGGGTGATGACGTCTTTTGCCGATCTTTTACAGCAAGTGCCTACACGGGGAGCTGTAAGTATTAGTTAATCCACCTAATATCTCAGTCCATACAGTGGCGGGATGGCTCGGCGCACTGTACGAGCTCATGATCGAGACTCTCTTTTGCATCCCTGGTTCGAACCCCGGGTGATGACGTCTTTTGCCGATCTTTTACAGCAAGTGCCTACACGGGGAGCTGTAAGTATTAGTTAATCCACCTAATATCTCAGTCCATACAGTGGCGGGATGGCTCGGCGCACTGTACGAGCTCATGATCGAGACTCTCTTTTGCATCCCTGGTTCGAACCCCGGGTGATGACGTCTTTTGCCGATCTTTTACAGCAAGTGCCTACACGGGGAGCTGTAAGTATTAGTTAATCCACCTAATATCTCAGTCCATACAGTGGCGGGATGGCTCGGCGCACTGTACGAGCTCATGATCGAGACTCTCTTTTGCATCCCTGGTTCGAACCCCGGGTGATGACGTCTTTTGCCGATCTTTTACAGCAAGTGCCTACACGGGGAGCTGTAAGTATTAGTTAATCCACCTAATATCTCAGTCCATACAGTGGCGGGATGGCTCGGCGCACTGTACGAGCTCATGATCGAGACTCTCTTTTGCATCCCTGGTTCGAACCCCGGGTGATGACGCCTTTTGCCGATCTTTTACAGCAAGTGCCTACACGGGGAGCTGTAAGTATTAGTTAATCCACCTAATATCTCAGTCCATACAGTGGCGGGATGGCTCGGCGCACTGTACGAGCTCATGATCGAGACTCTCTTTTGCATCCCTGGTTCGAACCCCGGGTGATGACGTCTTTTGCCGATCTTTTACAGCAAGTGCCTACACGGGGAGCTGTAAGTATTAGTTAATCCACCTAATATCTCAGTCCATACAGTGGCGGGATGGCTCGGCGCACTGTACGAGCTCATGATCGAGACTCTCTTTTGCATCCCTGGTTCGAACCCCGGGTGATGACGTCTTTTGCCGATCTTTTACAGCAAGTGCCTACACGGGGAGCTGTAAGTATTAGTTAATCCACCTAATATCTCAGTCCATACAGTGGCGGGATGGCTCGGCGCACTGTACGAGCTCATGATCGAGACTCTCTTTTGCATCCCTGGTTCGAACCCCGGGTGATGACGCCTTTTGCCGATCTTTTACAGCAAGTGCCTACACGGGGAGCTGTAAGTATTAGTTAATCCACCTAATATCTCAGTCCATACAGTGGCGGGATGGCTCGGCGCACTGTACGAGCTCATGATCGAGACTCTCTTTTGCATCCCTGGTTCGAACCCCGGGTGATGACGTCTTTTGCCGATCTTTTACAGCAAGTGCCTACACGGGGAGCTGTAAGTATTAGTTAATCCACCTAATATCTCAGTCCATACAGTGGCGGGATGGCTCGGCGCACTGTACGAGCTCATGATCGAGACTCTCTTTTGCATCCCTGGTTCGAACCCCGGGTGATGACGTCTTTTGCCGATCTTTTACAGCAAGTGCCTACACGGGGAGCTGTAAGTATTAGTTAATCCACCTAATATCTCAGTCCATACAGTGGCGGGATGGCTCGGCGCACTGTACGAGCTCATGATCGAGACTCTCTTTTGCATCCCTGGTTCGAACCCCGGGTGATGACGTCTTTTGCCGATCTTTTACAGCAAGTGCCTACACGGGGAGCTGTAAGTATTAGTTAATCCACCTAATATCTCAGTCCATACAGTGGCGGGATGGCTCGGCGCACTGTACGAGCTCATGATCGAGACTCTCTTTTGCATCCCTGGTTCGAACCCCGGGTGATGACGCCTTTTGCCGATCTTTTACAGCAAGTGCCTACACGGGGAGCTGTAAGTATTAGTTAATCCACCTAATATCTCAGTCCATACAGTGGCGGGATGGCTCGGCGCACTGTACGAGCTCATGATCGAGACTCTCTTTTGCATCCCTGGTTCGAACCCCGGGTGATGACGTCTTTTGCCGATCTTTTACAGCAAGTGCCTACACGGGGAGCTGTAAGTATTAGTTAATCCACCTAATATCTCAGTCCATACAGTGGCGGGATGGCTCGGAGCACTGTACGAGCTCATGATCGAGACTCTCTTTTGCATCCCTGGTTCGAACCCCGGGTGATGACGTCTTTTGCCGATCTTTTACAGCAAGTGCCTACACGGGGAGCTGTAAGTATTAGTTAATCCACCTAATATCTCAGTCCATACAGTGGCGGGATGGCTCGGCGCACTGTACGAGCTCATGATCGAGACTCTCTTTTGCATCCCTGGTTCGAACCCCGGGTGATGACGCCTTTTGCCGATCTTTTACAGCAAGTGCCTACACGGGGAGCTGTAAGTATTAGTTAATCCACCTAATATCTCAGTCCATACAGTGGCGGGATGGCTCGGCGCACTGTACGAGCTCATGATCGAGACTCTCTTTTGCATCCCTGGTTCGAACCCCGGGTGATGACGCCTTTTGCCGATCTTTTACAGCAAGTGCCTACACGGGGAGCTGTAAGTATTAGTTAATCCACCTAATATCTCAGTCCATACAGTGGCGGGATGGCTCGGCGCACTGTACGAGCTCATGATCGAGACTCTCTTTTGCATCCCTGGTTCGAACCCCGGGTGATGACGTCTTTTGCCGATCTTTTACAGCAAGTGCCTACACGGGGAGCTGTAAGTATTAGTTAATCCACCTAATATCTCAGTCCATACAGTGGCGGGATGGCTCGGCGCACTGTACGAGCTCATGATCGAGACTCTCTTTTGCATCCCTGGTTCGAACCCCGGGTGATGACGCCTTTTGCCGATCTTTTACAGCAAGTGCCTACACGGGGAGCTGTAAGTATTAGTTAATCCACCTAATATCTCAGTCCATACAGTGGCGGGATGGCTCGGCGCACTGTACGAGCTCATGATCGAGACTCTCTTTTGCATCCCTGGTTCGAACCCCGGGTGATGACGTCTTTTGCCGATCTTTTACAGCAAGTGCCTACACGGGGAGCTGTAAGTATTAGTTAATCCACCTAATATCTCAGTCCATACAGTGGCGGGATGGCTCGGCGCACTGTACGAGCTCATGATCGAGACTCTCTTTTGCATCCCTGGTTCGAACCCCGGGTGATGACGTCTTTTGCCGATCTTTTACAGCAAGTGCCTACACGGGGAGCTGTAAGTATTAGTTAATCCACCTAATATCTCAGTCCATACAGTGGCGGGATGGCTCGGCGCACTGTACGAGCTCATGATCGAGACTCTCTTTTGCATCCCTGGTTCGAACCCCGGGTGATGACGCCTTTTGCCGATCTTTTACAGCAAGTGCCTACACGGGGAGCTGTAAGTATTAGTTAATCCACCTAATATCTCAGTCCATACAGTGGCGGGATGGCTCGGCGCACTGTACGAGCTCATGATCGAGACTCTCTTTTGCATCCCTGGTTCGAACCCCGGGTGATGACGTCTTTTGCCGATCTTTTACAGCAAGTGCCTACACGGGGAGCTGTAAGTATTAGTTAATCCACCTAATATCTCAGTCCATACAGTGGCGGGATGGCTCGGCGCACTGTACGAGCTCATGATCGAGACTCTCTTTTGCATCCCTGGTTCGAACCCCGGGTGATGACGTCTTTTGCCGATCTTTTACAGCAAGTGCCTACACGGGGAGCTGTAAGTATTAGTTAATCCACCTAATATCTCAGTCCATACAGTGGCGGGATGGCTCGGCGCACTGTACGAGCTCATGATCGAGACTCTCTTTTGCATCCCTGGTTCGAACCCCGGGTGATGACGTCTTTTGCCGATCTTTTACAGCAAGTGCCTACACGGGGAGCTGTAAGTATTAGTTAATCCACCTAATATCTCAGTCCATACAGTGGCGGGATGGCTCGGCGCACTGTACGAGCTCATGATCGAGACTCTCTTTTGCATCCCTGGTTCGAACCCCGGGTGATGACGCCTTTTGCCGATCTTTTACAGCAAGTGCCTACACGGGGAGCTGTAAGTATTAGTTAATCCACCTAATATCTCAGTCCATACAGTGGCGGGATGGCTCGGCGCACTGTACGAGCTCATGATCGAGACTCTCTTTTGCATCCCTGGTTCGAACCCCGGGTGATGACGTCTTTTGCCGATCTTTTACAGCAAGTGCCTACACGGGGAGCTGTAAGTATTAGTTAATCCACCTAATATCTCAGTCCATACAGTGGCGGGATGGCTCGGCGCACTGTACGAGCTCATGATCGAGACTCTCTTTTGCATCCCTGGTTCGAACCCCGGGTGATGACGTCTTTTGCCGATCTTTTACAGCAAGTGCCTACACGGGGAGCTGTAAGTATTAGTTAATCCACCTAATATCTCAGTCCATACAGTGGCGGGATGGCTCGGCGCACTGTACGAGCTCATGATCGAGACTCTCTTTTGCATCCCTGGTTCGAACCCCGGGTGATGACGTCTTTTGCCGATCTTTTACAGCAAGTGCCTACACGGGGAGCTGTAAGTATTAGTTAATCCACCTAATATCTCAGTCCATACAGTGGCGGGATGGCTCGGCGCACTGTACGAGCTCATGATCGAGACTCTCTTTTGCATCCCTGGTTCGAACCCCGGGTGATGACGTCTTTTGCCGATCTTTTACAGCAAGTGCCTACACGGGGAGCTGTAAGTATTAGTTAATCCACCTAATATCTCAGTCCATACAGTGGCGGGATGGCTCGGCGCACTGTACGAGCTCATGATCGAGACTCTCTTTTGCATCCCTGGTTCGAACCCCGGGTGATGACGCCTTTTGCCGATCTTTTACAGCAAGTGCCTACACGGGGAGCTGTAAGTATTAGTTAATCCACCTAATATCTCAGTCCATACAGTGGCGGGATGGCTCGGCGCACTGTACGAGCTCATGATCGAGACTCTCTTTTGCATCCCTGGTTCGAACCCCGGGTGATGACGTCTTTTGCCGATCTTTTACAGCAAGTGCCTACACGGGGAGCTGTAAGTATTAGTTAATCCACCTAATATCTCAGTCCATACAGTGGCGGGATGGCTCGGCGCACTGTACGAGCTCATGATCGAGACTCTCTTTTGCATCCCTGGTTCGAACCCCGGGTGATGACGTCTTTTGCCGATCTTTTACAGCAAGTGCCTACACGGGGAGCTGTAAGTATTAGTTAATCCACCTAATATCTCAGTCCATACAGTGGCGGGATGGCTCGGCGCACTGTACGAGCTCATGATCGAGACTCTCTTTTGCATCCCTGGTTCGAACCCCGGGTGATGACGCCTTTTGCCGATCTTTTACAGCAAGTGCCTACACGGGGAGCTGTAAGTATTAGTTAATCCACCTAATATCTCAGTCCATACAGTGGCGGGATGGCTCGGCGCACTGTACGAGCTCATGATCGAGACTCTCTTTTGCATCCCTGGTTCGAACCCCGGGTGATGACGTCTTTTGCCGATCTTTTACAGCAAGTGCCTACACGGGGAGCTGTAAGTATTAGTTAATCCACCTAATATCTCAGTCCATACAGTGGCGGGATGGCTCGGCGCACTGTACGAGCTCATGATCGAGACTCTCTTTTGCATCCCTGGTTCGAACCCCGGGTGATGACGTCTTTTGCCGATCTTTTACAGCAAGTGCCTACACGGGGAGCTGTAAGTATTAGTTAATCCACCTAATATCTCAGTCCATACAGTGGCGGGATGGCTCGGCGCACTGTACGAGCTCATGATCGAGACTCTCTTTTGCATCCCTGGTTCGAACCCCGGGTGATGACGTCTTTTGCCGATCTTTTACAGCAAGTGCCTACACGGGGAGCTGTAAGTATTAGTTAATCCACCTAATATCTCAGTCCATACAGTGGCGGGATGGCTCGGCGCACTGTACGAGCTCATGATCGAGACTCTCTTTTGCATCCCTGGTTCGAACCCCGGGTGATGACGTCTTTTGCCGATCTTTTACAGCAAGTGCCTACACGGGGAGCTGTAAGTATTAGTTAATCCACCTAATATCTCAGTCCATACAGTGGCGGGATGGCTCGGCGCACTGTACGAGCTCATGATCGAGACTCTCTTTTGCATCCCTGGTTCGAACCCCGGGTGATGACGTCTTTTGCCGATCTTTTACAGCAAGTGCCTACACGGGGAGCTGTAAGTATTAGTTAATCCACCTAATATCTCAGTCCATACAGTGGCGGGATGGCTCGGCGCACTGTACGAGCTCATGATCGAGACTCTCTTTTGCATCCCTGGTTCGAACCCCGGGTGATGACGTCTTTTGCCGATCTTTTACAGCAAGTGCCTACACGGGGAGCTGTAAGTATTAGTTAATCCACCTAATATCTCAGTCCATACAGTGGCGGGATGGCTCGGCGCACTGTACGAGCTCATGATCGAGACTCTCTTTTGCATCCCTGGTTCGAACCCCGGGTGATGACGTCTTTTGCCGATCTTTTACAGCAAGTGCCTACACGGGGAGCTGTAAGTATTAGTTAATCCACCTAATATCTCAGTCCATACAGTGGCGGGATGGCTCGGCGCACTGTACGAGCTCATGATCGAGACTCTCTTTTGCATCCCTGGTTCGAACCCCGGGTGATGACGTCTTTTGCCGATCTTTTACAGCAAGTGCCTACACGGGGAGCTGTAAGTATTAGTTAATCCACCTAATATCTCAGTCCATACAGTGGCGGGATGGCTCGGCGCACTGTACGAGCTCATGATCGAGACTCTCTTTTGCATCCCTGGTTCGAACCCCGGGTGATGACGTCTTTTGCCGATCTTTTACAGCAAGTGCCTACACGGGGAGCTGTAAGTATTAGTTAATCCACCTAATATCTCAGTCCATACAGTGGCGGGATGGCTCGGCGCACTGTACGAGCTCATGATCGAGACTCTCTTTTGCATCCCTGGTTCGAACCCCGGGTGATGACGTCTTTTGCCGATCTTTTACAGCAAGTGAATACACGGGGAGCTGTAAGTATTAGTTAATCCACCTAATATCTCAGTCCATACAGTGGCGGGATGGCTCGGCGCACTGTACGAGCTCATGATCGAGACTCTCTTTTGCATCCCTGGTTCGAACCCCGGGTGATGACGCCTTTTGCCGATCTTTTACAGCAAGTGCCTACACGGGGAGCTGTAAGTATTAGTTAATCCACCTAATATCTCAGTCCATACAGTGGCGGGATGGCTCGGCGCACTGTACGAGCTCATGATCGAGACTCTCTTTTGCATCCCTGGTTCGAACCCCGGGTGATGACGTCTTTTGCCGATCTTTTACAGCAAGTGCCTACACGGGGAGCTGTAAGTATTAGTTAATCCACCTAATATCTCAGTCCATACAGTGGCGGGATGGCTCGGCGCACTGTACGAGCTCATGATCGAGACTCTCTTTTGCATCCCTGGTTCGAACCCCGGGTGATGACGTCTTTTGCCGATCTTTTACAGCAAGTGCCTACACGGGGAGCTGTAAGTATTAGTTAATCCACCTAATATCTCAGTCCATACAGTGGCGGGATGGCTCGGCGCACTGTACGAGCTCATGATCGAGACTCTCTTTTGCATCCCTGGTTCGAACCCCGGGTGATGACGTCTTTTGCCGATCTTTTACAGCAAGTGCCTACACGGGGAGCTGTAAGTATTAGTTAATCCACCTAATATCTCAGTCCATACAGTGGCGGGATGGCTCGGCGCACTGTACGAGCTCATGATCGAGACTCTCTTTTGCATCCCTGGTTCGAACCCCGGGTGATGACGTCTTTTGCCGATCTTTTACAGCAAGTGCCTACACGGGGAGCTGTAAGTATTAGTTAATCCACCTAATATCTCAGTCCATACAGTGGCGGGATGGCTCGGCGCACTGTACGAGCTCATGATCGAGACTCTCTTTTGCATCCCTGGTTCGAACCCCGGGTGATGACGCCTTTTGCCGATCTTTTACAGCAAGTGCCTACACGGGGAGCTGTAAGTATTAGTTAATCCACCTAATATCTCAGTCCATACAGTGGCGGGATGGCTCGGCGCACTGTACGAGCTCATGATCGAGACTCTCTTTTGCATCCCTGGTTCGAACCCCGGGTGATGACGTCTTTTGCCGATCTTTTACAGCAAGTGCCT
Organism: Apostichopus japonicus; assembly: GCF_037975245.1. NCBI lineage: Eukaryota > Metazoa > Echinodermata > Holothuroidea > Aspidochirotida > Stichopodidae > Apostichopus > Apostichopus japonicus. The sequence continues at coordinate 9,730,793 of NC_092572.1, forward strand.
ATACGGGGAGCTGTAAGTATTAGTTAATCCACCTAATATCTCAGTCCATACAGTGGCGGGATGGCTCGGCGCACTGTACGAGCTCATGATCGAGACTCTCTTTTGCATCCCTGGTTCGAACCCCGGGTGATGACGTCTTTTGCCGATCTTTTACAGCAAGTGCCTACACGGGGAGCTGTAAGTATTAGTTAATCCACCTAATATCTCAGTCCATACAGTGGCGGGATGGCTCGGCGCACTGTACGAGCTCATGATCGAGACTCTCTTTTGCATCCCTGGTTCGAACCCCGGGTGATGACGCCTTTTGCCGATCTTTTACAGCAAGTGCCTACACGGGGAGCTGTAAGTATTAGTTAATCCACCTAATATCTCAGTCCATACAGTGGCGGGATGGCTCGGCGCACTGTACGAGCTCATGATCGAGACTCTCTTTTGCATCCCTGGTTCGAACCCCGGGTGATGACGTCTTTTGCCGATCTTTTACAGCAAGTGCCTACACGGGGAGCTGTAAGTATTAGTTAATCCACCTAATATCTCAGTCCATACAGTGGCGGGATGGCTCGGCGCACTGTACGAGCTCATGATCGAGACTCTCTTTTGCATCCCTGGTTCGAACCCCGGGTGATGACGTCTTTTGCCGATCTTTTACAGCAAGTGCCTACACGGGGAGCTGTAAGTATTAGTTAATCCACCTAATATCTCAGTCCATACAGTGGCGGGATGGCTCGGCGCACTGTACGAGCTCATGATCGAGACTCTCTTTTGCATCCCTGGTTCGAACCCCGGGTGATGACGTCTTTTGCCGATCTTTTACAGCAAGTGCCTACACGGGGAGCTGTAAGTATTAGTTAATCCACCTAATATCTCAGTCCATACAGTGGCGGGATGGCTCGGCGCACTGTACGAGCTCATGATCGAGACTCTCTTTTGCATCCCTGGTTCGAACCCCGGGTGATGACGCCTTTTGCCGATCTTTTACAGCAAGTGCCTACACGGGGAGCTGTAAGTATTAGTTAATCCACCTAATATCTCAGTCCATACAGTGGCGGGATGGCTCGGCGCACTGTACGAGCTCATGATCGAGACTCTCTTTTGCATCCCTGGTTCGAACCCCGGGTGATGACGTCTTTTGCCGATCTTTTACAGCAAGTGCCTACACGGGGAGCTGTAAGTATTAGTTAATCCACCTAATATCTCAGTCCATACAGTGGCGGGATGGCTCGGCGCACTGTACGAGCTCATGATCGAGACTCTCTTTTGCATCCCTGGTTCGAACCCCGGGTGATGACGCCTTTTGCCGATCTTTTACAGCAAGTGCCTACACGGGGAGCTGTAAGTATTAGTTAATCCACCTAATATCTCAGTCCATACAGTGGCGGGATGGCTCGGCGCACTGTACGAGCTCATGATCGAGACTCTCTTTTGCATCCCTGGTTCGAACCCCGGGTGATGACGTCTTTTGCCGATCTTTTACAGCAAGTGCCTACACGGGGAGCTGTAAGTATTAGTTAATCCACCTAATATCTCAGTCCATACAGTGGCGGGATGGCTCGGCGCACTGTACGAGCTCATGATCGAGACTCTCTTTTGCATCCCTGGTTCGAACCCCGGGTGATGACGTCTTTTGCCGATCTTTTACAGCAAGTGCCTACACGGGGAGCTGTAAGTATTAGTTAATCCACCTAATATCTCAGTCCATACAGTGGCGGGATGGCTCGGCGCACTGTACGAGCTCATGATCGAGACTCTCTTTTGCATCCCTGGTTCGAACCCCGGGTGATGACGTCTTTTGCCGATCTTTTACAGCAAGTGCCTACACGGGGAGCTGTAAGTATTAGTTAATCCACCTAATATCTCAGTCCATACAGTGGCGGGATGGCTCGGCGCACTGTACGAGCTCATGATCGAGACTCTCTTTTGCATCCCTGGTTCGAACCCCGGGTGATGACGTCTTTTGCCGATCTTTTACAGCAAGTGCCTACACGGGGAGCTGTAAGTATTAGTTAATCCACCTAATATCTCAGTCCATACAGTGGCGGGATGGCTCGGCGCACTGTACGAGCTCATGATCGAGACTCTCTTTTGCATCCCTGGTTCGAACCCCGGGTGATGACGCCTTTTGCCGATCTTTTACAGCAAGTGCCTACACGGGGAGCTGTAAGTATTAGTTAATCCACCTAATATCTCAGTCCATACAGTGGCGGGATGGCTCGGCGCACTGTACGAGCTCATGATCGAGACTCTCTTTTGCATCCCTGGTTCGAACCCCGGGTGATGACGTCTTTTGCCGATCTTTTACAGCAAGTGCCTACACGGGGAGCTGTAAGTATTAGTTAATCCACCTAATATCTCAGTCCATACAGTGGCGGGATGGCTCGGCGCACTGTACGAGCTCATGATCGAGACTCTCTTTTGCATCCCTGGTTCGAACCCCGGGTGATGACGTCTTTTGCCGATCTTTTACAGCAAGTGCCTACACGGGGAGCTGTAAGTATTAGTTAATCCACCTAATATCTCAGTCCATACAGTGGCGGGATGGCTCGGCGCACTGTACGAGCTCATGATCGAGACTCTCTTTTGCATCCCTGGTTCGAACCCCGGGTGATGACGTCTTTTGCCGATCTTTTACAGCAAGTGCCTACACGGGGAGCTGTAAGTATTAGTTAATCCACCTAATATCTCAGTCCATACAGTGGCGGGATGGCTCGGCGCACTGTACGAGCTCATGATCGAGACTCTCTTTTGCATCCCTGGTTCGAACCCCGGGTGATGACGTCTTTTGCCGATCTTTTACAGCAAGTGCCTACACGGGGAGCTGTAAGTATTAGTTAATCCACCTAATATCTCAGTCCATACAGTGGCGGGATGGCTCGGCGCACTGTACGAGCTCATGATCGAGACTCTCTTTTGCATCCCTGGTTCGAACCCCGGGTGATGACGCCTTTTGCCGATCTTTTACAGCAAGTGCCTACACGGGGAGCTGTAAGTATTAGTTAATCCACCTAATATCTCAGTCCATACAGTGGCGGGATGGCTCGGCGCACTGTACGAGCTCATGATCGAGACTCTCTTTTGCATCCCTGGTTCGAACCCCGGGTGATGACGTCTTTTGCCGATCTTTTACAGCAAGTGCCTACACGGGGAGCTGTAAGTATTAGTTAATCCACCTAATATCTCAGTCCATACAGTGGCGGGATGGCTCGGCGCACTGTACGAGCTCATGATCGAGACTCTCTTTTGCATCCCTGGTTCGAACCCCGGGTGATGACGTCTTTTGCCGATCTTTTACAGCAAGTGCCTACACGGGGAGCTGTAAGTATTAGTTAATCCACCTAATATCTCAGTCCATACAGTGGCGGGATGGCTCGGCGCACTGTACGAGCTCATGATCGAGACTCTCTTTTGCATCCCTGGTTCGAACCCCGGGTGATGACGCCTTTTGCCGATCTTTTACAGCAAGTGCCTACACGGGGAGCTGTAAGTATTAGTTAATCCACCTAATATCTCAGTCCATACAGTGGCGGGATGGCTCGGCGCACTGTACGAGCTCATGATCGAGACTCTCTTTTGCATCCCTGGTTCGAACCCCGGGTGATGACGTCTTTTGCCGATCTTTTACAGCAAGTGCCTACACGGGGAGCTGTAAGTATTAGTTAATCCACCTAATATCTCAGTCCATACAGTGGCGGGATGGCTCGGCGCACTGTACGAGCTCATGATCGAGACTCTCTTTTGCATCCCTGGTTCGAACCCCGGGTGATGACGTCTTTTGCCGATCTTTTACAGCAAGTGCCTACACGGGGAGCTGTAAGTATTAGTTAATCCACCTAATATCTCAGTCCATACAGTGGCGGGATGGCTAGGCGCACTGAACGAGCTCATGATCGAGACTCTCTTTTGCATCCCTGGTTCGAACCCCGGGTGATGACGTCTTTTGCCGATCTTTTACAGCAAGTGCCTACACGGGGAGCTGTAAGTATTAGTTAATCCACCTAATATCTCAGTCCATACAGTGGCGGGATGGCTCGGCGCACTGTACGAGCTCATGATCGAGACTCTCTTTTGCATCCCTGGTTCGAACCCCGGGTGATGACGTCTTTTGCCGATCTTTTACAGCAAGTGCCTACACGGGGAGCTGTAAGTATTAGTTAATCCACCTAATATCTCAGTCCATACAGTGGCGGGATGGCTCGGCGCACTGTACGAGCTCATGATCGAGACTCTCTTTTGCATCCCTGGTTCGAACCCCGGGTGATGACGTCTTTTGCCGATCTTTTACAGCAAGTGCCTACACGGGGAGCTGTAAGTATTAGTTAATCCACCTAATATCTCAGTCCATACAGTGGCGGGATGGCTCGGCGCACTGTACGAGCTCATGATCGAGACTCTCTTTTGCATCCCTGGTTCGAACCCCGGGTGATGACGTCTTTTGCCGATCTTTTACAGCAAGTGCCTACACGGGGAGCTGTAAGTATTAGTTAATCCACCTAATATCTCAGTCCATACAGTGGCGGGATGGCTCGGCGCACTGTACGAGCTCATGATCGAGACTCTCTTTTGCATCCCTGGTTCGAACCCCGGGTGATGACGTCTTTTGCCGATCTTTTACAGCAAGTGCCTACACGGGGAGCTGTAAGTATTAGTTAATCCACCTAATATCTCAGTCCATACAGTGGCGGGATGGCTCGGCGCACTGTACGAGCTCATGATCGAGACTCTCTTTTGCATCCCTGGTTCGAACCCCGGGTGATGACGTCTTTTGCCGATCTTTTACAGCAAGTGCCTACACGGGGAGCTGTAAGTATTAGTTAATCCACCTAATATCTCAGTCCATACAGTGGCGGGATGGCTCGGCGCACTGTACGAGCTCATGATCGAGACTCTCTTTTGCATCCCTGGTTCGAACCCCGGGTGATGACGTCTTTTGCCGATCTTTTACAGCAAGTGCCTACACGGGGAGCTGTAAGTATTAGTTAATCCACCTAATATCTCAGTCCATACAGTGGCGGGATGGCTCGGCGCACTGTACGAGCTCATGATCGAGACTCTCTTTTGCATCCCTGGTTCGAACCCCGGGTGATGACGCCTTTTGCCGATCTTTTACAGCAAGTGCCTACACGGGGAGCTGTAAGTATTAGTTAATCCACCTAATATCTCAGTCCATACAGTGGCGGGATGGCTCGGCGCACTGTACGAGCTCATGATCGAGACTCTCTTTTGCATCCCTGGTTCGAACCCCGGGTGATGACGTCTTTTGCCGATCTTTTACAGCAAGTGCCTACACGGGGAGCTGTAAGTATTAGTTAATCCACCTAATATCTCAGTCCATACAGTGGCGGGATGGCTCGGCGCACTGTACGAGCTCATGATCGAGACTCTCTTTTGCATCCCTGGTTCGAACCCCGGGTGATGACGTCTTTTGCCGATCTTTTACAGCAAGTGCCTACACGGGGAGCTGTAAGTATTAGTTAATCCACCTAATATCTCAGTCCATACAGTGGCGGGATGGCTCGGCGCACTGTACGAGCTCATGATCGAGACTCTCTTTTGCATCCCTGGTTCGAACCCCGGGTGATGACGCCTTTTGCCGATCTTTTACAGCAAGTGCCTACACGGGGAGCTGTAAGTATTAGTTAATCCACCTAATATCTCAGTCCATACAGTGGCGGGATGGCTCGGCGCACTGTACGAGCTCATGATCGAGACTCTCTTTTGCATCCCTGGTTCGAACCCCGGGTGATGACGTCTTTTGCCGATCTTTTACAGCAAGTGCCTACACGGGGAGCTGTAAGTATTAGTTAATCCACCTAATATCTCAGTCCATACAGTGGCGGGATGGCTCGGCGCACTGTACGAGCTCATGATCGAGACTCTCTTTTGCATCCCTGGTTCGAACCCCGGGTGATGACGTCTTTTGCCGATCTTTTACAGCAAGTGCCTACACGGGGAGCTGTAAGTATTAGTTAATCCACCTAATATCTCAGTCCATACAGTGGCGGGATGGCTCGGCGCACTGTACGAGCTCATGATCGAGACTCTCTTTTGCATCCCTGGTTCGAACCCCGGGTGATGACGTCTTTTGCCGATCTTTTACAGCAAGTGCCTACACGGGGAGCTGTAAGTATTAGTTAATCCACCTAATATCTCAGTCCATACAGTGGCGGGATGGCTCGGCGCACTGTACGAGCTCATGATCGAGACTCTCTTTTGCATCCCTGGTTCGAACCCCGGGTGATGACGTCTTTTGCCGATCTTTTACAGCAAGTGCCTACACGGGGAGCTGTAAGTATTAGTTAATCCACCTAATATCTCAGTCCATACAGTGGCGGGATGGCTCGGCGCACTGTACGAGCTCATGATCGAGACTCTCTTTTGCATCCCTGGTTCGAACCCCGGGTGATGACGCCTTTTGCCGATCTTTTACAGCAAGTGCCTACACGGGGAGCTGTAAGTATTAGTTAATCCACCTAATATCTCAGTCCATACAGTGGCGGGATGGCTCGGCGCACTGTACGAGCTCATGATCGAGACTCTCTTTTGCATCCCTGGTTCGAACCCCGGGTGATGACGTCTTTTGCCGATCTTTTACAGCAAGTGCCTACACGGGGAGCTGTAAGTATTAGTTAATCCACCTAATATCTCAGTCCATACAGTGGCGGGATGGCTCGGCGCACTGTACGAGCTCATGATCGAGACTCTCTTTTGCATCCCTGGTTCGAACCCCGGGTGATGACGTCTTTTGCCGATCTTTTACAGCAAGTGCCTACACGGGGAGCTGTAAGTATTAGTTAATCCACCTAATATCTCAGTCCATACAGTGGCGGGATGGCTCGGCGCACTGTACGAGCTCATGATCGAGACTCTCTTTTGCATCCCTGGTTCGAACCCCGGGTGATGACGCCTTTTGCCGATCTTTTACAGCAAGTGCCTACACGGGGAGCTGTAAGTATTAGTTAATCCACCTAATATCTCAGTCCATACAGTGGCGGGATGGCTCGGCGCACTGTACGAGCTCATGATCGAGACTCTCTTTTGCATCCCTGGTTCGAACCCCGGGTGATGACGTCTTTTGCCGATCTTTTACAGCAAGTGCCTACACGGGGAGCTGTAAGTATTAGTTAATCCACCTAATATCTCAGTCCATACAGTGGCGGGATGGCTCGGCGCACTGTACGAGCTCATGATCGAGACTCTCTTTTGCATCCCTGGTTCGAACCCCGGGTGATGACGTCTTTTGCCGATCTTTTACAGCAAGTGCCTACACGGGGAGCTGTAAGTATTAGTTAATCCACCTAATATCTCAGTCCATACAGTGGCGGGATGGCTCGGCGCACTGTACGAGCTCATGATCGAGACTCTCTTTTGCATCCCTGGTTCGAACCCCGGGTGATGACGTCTTTTGCCGATCTTTTACAGCAAGTGCCTACACGGGGAGCTGTAAGTATTAGTTAATCCACCTAATATCTCAGTCCATACAGTGGCGGGATGGCTCGGCGCACTGTACGAGCTCATGATCGAGACTCTCTTTTGCATCCCTGGTTCGAACCCCGGGTGATGACGTCTTTTGCCGATCTTTTACAGCAAGTGCCTACACGGGGAGCTGTAAGTATTAGTTAATCCACCTAATATCTCAGTCCATACAGTGGCGGGATGGCTCGGCGCACTGTACGAGCTCATGATCGAGACTCTCTTTTGCATCCCTGGTTCGAACCCCGGGTGATGACGCCTTTTGCCGATCTTTTACAGCAAGTGCCTACACGGGGAGCTGTAAGTATTAGTTAATCCACCTAATATCTCAGTCCATACAGTGGCGGGATGGCTCGGCGCACTGTACGAGCTCATGATCGAGACTCTCTTTTGCATCCCTGGTTCGAACCCCGGGTGATGACGTCTTTTGCCGATCTTTTACAGCAAGTGCCTACACGGGGAGCTGTAAGTATTAGTTAATCCACCTAATATCTCAGTCCATACAGTGGCGGGATGGCTCGGCGCACTGTACGAGCTCATGATCGAGACTCTCTTTTGCATCCCTGGTTCGAACCCCGGGTGATGACGTCTTTTGCCGATCTTTTACAGCAAGTGCCTACACGGGGAGCTGTAAGTATTAGTTAATCCACCTAATATCTCAGTCCATACAGTGGCGGGATGGCTCGGCGCACTGTACGAGCTCATGATCGAGACTCTCTTTTGCATCCCTGGTTCGAACCCCGGGTGATGACGTCTTTTGCCGATCTTTTACAGCATGTGCCTACACGGGGAGCTGTAAGTATTAGTTAATCCACCTAATATCTCAGTCCATACAGTGGCGGGATGGCTCGGCGCACTGTACGAGCTCATGATCGAGACTCTCTTTTGCATCCCTGGTTCGAACCCCGGGTGATGACGTCTTTTGCCGATCTTTTACAGCAAGTGCCTACACGGGGAGCTGTAAGTATTAGTTAATCCACCTAATATCTCAGTCCATACAGTGGCGGGATGGCTCGGCGCACTGTACGAGCTCATGATCGAGACTCTCTTTTGCATCCCTGGTTCGAACCCCGGGTGATGACGCCTTTTGCCGATCTTTTACAGCAAGTGCCTACACGGGGAGCTGTAAGTATTAGTTAATCCACCTAATATCTCAGTCCATACAGTGGCGGGATGGCTCGGCGCACTGTACGAGCTCATGATCGAGACTCTCTTTTGCATCCCTGGTTCGAACCCCGGGTGATGACGTCTTTTGCCGATCTTTTACAGCAAGTGCCTACACGGGGAGCTGTAAGTATTAGTTAATCCACCTAATATCTCAGTCCATACAGTGGCGGGATGGCTCGGCGCACTGTACGAGCTCATGATCGAGACTCTCTTTTGCATCCCTGGTTCGAACCCCGGGTGATGACGTCTTTTGCCGATCTTTTACAGCAAGTGCCTACACGGGGAGCTGTAAGTATTAGTTAATCCACCTAATATCTCAGTCCATACAGTGGCGGGATGGCTCGGCGCACTGTACGAGCTCATGATCGAGACTCTCTTTTGCATCCCTGGTTCGAACCCCGGGTGATGACGTCTTTTGCCGATCTTTTACAGCAAGTGCCTACACGGGGAGCTGTAAGTATTAGTTAATCCACCTAATATCTCAGTCCATACAGTGGCGGGATGGCTCGGCGCACTGTACGAGCTCATGATCGAGACTCTCTTTTGCATCCCTGGTTCGAACCCCGGGTGATGACGCCTTTTGCCGATCTTTTACAGCAAGTGCCTACACGGGGAGCTGTAAGTATTAGTTAATCCACCTAATATCTCAGTCCATACAGTGGCGGGATGGCTCGGCGCACTGTACGAGCTCATGATCGAGACTCTCTTTTGCATCCCTGGTTCGAACCCCGGGTGATGACGTCTTTTGCCGATCTTTTACAGCAAGTGCCTACACGGGGAGCTGTAAGTATTAGTTAATCCACCTAATATCTCAGTCCATACAGTGGCGGGATGGCTCGGCGCACTGTACGAGCTCATGATCGAGACTCTCTTTTGCATCCCTGGTTCGAACCCCGGGTGATGACGCCTTTTGCCGATCTTTTACAGCAAGTGCCTACACGGGGAGCTGTAAGTATTAGTTAATCCACCTAATATCTCAGTCCATACAGTGGCGGGATGGCTCGGCGCACTGTACGAGCTCATGATCGAGACTCTCTTTTGCATCCCTGGTTCGAACCCCGGGTGATGACGTCTTTTGCCGATCTTTTACAGCAAGTGCCTACACGGGGAGCTGTAAGTATTAGTTAATCCACCTAATATCTCAGTCCATACAGTGGCGGGATGGCTCGGCGCACTGTACGAGCTCATGATCGAGACTCTCTTTTGCATCCCTGGTTCGAACCCCGGGTGATGACGTCTTTTGCCGATCTTTTACAGCAAGTGCCTACACGGGGAGCTGTAAGTATTAGTTAATCCACCTAATATCTCAGTCCATACAGTGGCGGGATGGCTCGGCGCACTGTACGAGCTCATGATCGAGACTCTCTTTTGCATCCCTGGTTCGAACCCCGGGTGATGACGTCTTTTGCCGATCTTTTACAGCAAGTGCCTACACGGGGAGCTGTAAGTATTAGTTAATCCACCTAATATCTCAGTCCATACAGTGGCGGGATGGCTCGGCGCACTGTACGAGCTCATGATCGAGACTCTCTTTTGCATCCCTGGTTCGAACCCCGGGTGATGACGTCTTTTGCCGATCTTTTACAGCAAGTGCCTACACGGGGAGCTGTAAGTATTAGTTAATCCACCTAATATCTCAGTCCATACAGTGGCGGGATGGCTCGGCGCACTGTACGAGCTCATGATCGAGACTCTCTTTTGCATCCCTGGTTCGAACCCCGGGTGATGACGCCTTTTGCCGATCTTTTACAGCAAGTGCCTACACGGGGAGCTGTAAGTATTAGTTAATCCACCTAATATCTCAGTCCATACAGTGGCGGGATGGCTCGGCGCACTGTACGAGCTCATGATCGAGACTCTCTTTTGCATCCCTGGTTCGAACCCCGGGTGATGACGCCTTTTGCCGATCTTTTACAGCAAGTGCCTACACGGGGAGCTGTAAGTATTAGTTAATCCACCTAATATCTCAGTCCATACAGTGGCGGGATGGCTCGGCGCACTGTACGAGCTCATGATCGAGACTCTCTTTTGCATCCCTGGTTCGAACCCCGGGTGATGACGTCTTTTGCCGATCTTTTACAGCAAGTGCCTACACGGGGAGCTGTAAGTATTAGTTAATCCACCTAATATCTCAGTCCATACAGTGGCGGGATGGCTCGGCGCACTGTACGAGCTCATGATCGAGACTCTCTTTTGCATCCCTGGTTCGAACCCCGGGTGATGACGTCTTTTGCCGATCTTTTACAGCAAGTGCCTACACGGGGAGCTGTAAGTATTAGTTAATCCACCTAATATCTCAGTCCATACAGTGGCGGGATGGCTCGGCGCACTGTACGAGCTCATGATCGAGACTCTCTTTTGCATCCCTGGTTCGAACCCCGGGTGATGACGTCTTTTGCCGATCTTTTACAGCAAGTGCCTACACGGGGAGCTGTAAGTATTAGTTAATCCACCTAATATCTCAGTCCATACAGTGGCGGGATGGCTCGGCGCACTGTACGAGCTCATGATCGAGACTCTCTTTTGCATCCCTGGTTCGAACCCCGGGTGATGACGTCTTTTGCCGATCTTTTACAGCAAGTGCCTACACGGGGAGCTGTAAGTATTAGTTAATCCACCTAATATCTCAGTCCATACAGTGGCGGGATGGCTCGGCGCACTGTACGAGCTCATGATCGAGACTCTCTTTTGCATCCCTGGTTCGAACCCCGGGTGATGACGCCTTTTGCCGATCTTTTACAGCAAGTGCCTACACGGGGAGCTGTAAGTATTAGTTAATCCACCTAATATCTCAGTCCATACAGTGGCGGGATGGCTCGGCGCACTGTACGAGCTCATGATCGAGACTCTCTTTTGCATCCCTGGTTCGAACCCCGGGTGATGACGTCTTTTGCCGATCTTTTACAGCAAGTGCCTACACGGGGAGCTGTAAGTATTAGTTAATCCACCTAATATCTCAGTCCATACAGTGGCGGGATGGCTCGGCGCACTGTACGAGCTCATGATCGAGACTCTCTTTTGCATCCCTGGTTCGAACCCCGGGTGATGACGTCTTTTGCCGATCTTTTACAGCAAGTGCCTACACGGGGAGCTGTAAGTATTAGTTAATCCACCTAATATCTCAGTCCATACAGTGGCGGGATGGCTCGGCGCACTGTACGAGCTCATGATCGAGACTCTCTTTTGCATCCCTGGTTCGAACCCCGGGTGATGACGTCTTTTGCCGATCTTTTACAGCAAGTGCCTACACGGGGAGCTGTAAGTATTAGTTAATCCACCTAATATCTCAGTCCATACAGTGGCGGGATGGCTCGGCGCACTGTACGAGCTCATGATCGAGACTCTCTTTTGCATCCCTGGTTCGAACCCCGGGTGATGACGTCTTTTGCCGATCTTTTACAGCAAGTGCCTACACGGGGAGCTGTAAGTATTAGTTAATCCACCTAATATCTCAGTCCATACAGTGGCGGGATGGCTCGGCGCACTGTACGAGCTCATGATCGAGACTCTCTTTTGCATCCCTGGTTCGAACCCCGGGTGATGACGCCTTTTGCCGATCTTTTACAGCAAGTGCCTACACGGGGAGCTGTAAGTATTAGTTAATCCACCTAATATCTCAGTCCATACAGTGGCGGGATGGCTCGGCGCACTGTACGAGCTCATGATCGAGACTCTCTTTTGCATCCCTGGTTCGAACCCCGGGTGATGACGTCTTTTGCCGATCTTTTACAGCAAGTGCCTACACGGGGAGCTGTAAGTATTAGTTAATCCACCTAATATCTCAGTCCATACAGTGGCGGGATGGCTCGGCGCACTGTACGAGCTCATGATCGAGACTCTCTTTTGCATCCCTGGTTCGAACCCCGGGTGATGACGTCTTTTGCCGATCTTTTACAGCAAGTGCCTACACGGGGAGCTGTAAGTATTAGTTAATCCACCTAATATCTCAGTCCATACAGTGGCGGGATGGCTCGGCGCACTGTACGAGCTCATGATCGAGACTCTCTTTTGCATCCCTGGTTCGAACCCCGGGTGATGACGTCTTTTGCCGATCTTTTACAGCAAGTGCCTACACGGGGAGCTGTAAGTATTAGTTAATCCACCTAATATCTCAGTCCATACAGTGGCGGGATGGCTCGGCGCACTGTACGAGCTCATGATCGAGACTCTCTTTTGCATCCCTGGTTCGAACCCCGGGTGATGACGCCTTTTGCCGATCTTTTACAGCAAGTGCCTACACGGGGAGCTGTAAGTATTAGTTAATCCACCTAATATCTCAGTCCATACAGTGGCGGGATGGCTCGGCGCACTGTACGAGCTCATGATCGAGACTCTCTTTTGCATCCCTGGTTCGAACCCCGGGTGATGACGCCTTTTGCCGATCTTTTACAGCAAGTGCCTACACGGGGAGCTGTAAGTATTAGTTAATCCACCTAATATCTCAGTCCATACAGTGGCGGGATGGCTCGGCGCACTGTACGAGCTCATGATCGAGACTCTCTTTTGCATCCCTGGTTCGAACCCCGGGTGATGACGTCTTTTGCCGATCTTTTACAGCAAGTGCCTACACGGGGAGCTGTAAGTATTAGTTAATCCACCTAATATCTCAGTCCATACAGTGGCGGGATGGCTCGGCGCACTGTACGAGCTCATGATCGAGACTCTCTTTTGCATCCCTGGTTCGAACCCCGGGTGATGACGTCTTTTGCCGATCTTTTACAGCAAGTGCCTACACGGGGAGCTGTAAGTATTAGTTAATCCACCTAATATCTCAGTCCATACAGTGGCGGGATGGCTCGGCGCACTGTACGAGCTCATGATCGAGACTCTCTTTTGCATCCCTGGTTCGAACCCCGGGTGATGACGTCTTTTGCCGATCTTTTACAGCAAGTGCCTACACGGGGAGCTGTAAGTATTAGTTAATCCACCTAATATCTCAGTCCATACAGTGGCGGGATGGCTCGGCGCACTGTACGAGCTCATGATCGAGACTCTCTTTTGCATCCCTGGTTCGAACCCCGGGTGATGACGCCTTTTGCCGATCTTTTACAGCAAGTGCCTACACGGGGAGCTGTAAGTATTAGTTAATCCACCTAATATCTCAGTCCATACAGTGGCGGGATGGCTCGGCGCACTGTACGAGCTCATGATCGAGACTCTCTTTTGCATCCCTGGTTCGAACCCCGGGTGATGACGTCTTTTGCCGATCTTTTACAGCAAGTGCCTACACGGGGAGCTGTAAGTATTAGTTAATCCACCTAATATCTCAGTCCATACAGTGGCGGGATGGCTCGGCGCACTGTACGAGCTCATGATCGAGACTCTCTTTTGCATCCCTGGTTCGAACCCCGGGTGATGACGTCTTTTGCCGATCTTTTACAGCAAGTGCCTACACGGGGAGCTGTAAGTATTAGTTAATCCACCTAATATCTCAGTCCATACAGTGGCGGGATGGCTCGGCGCACTGTACGAGCTCATGATCGAGACTCTCTTTTGCATCCCTGGTTCGAACCCCGGGTGATGACGTCTTTTGCCGATCTTTTACAGCAAGTGCCTACACGGGGAGCTGTAAGTATTAGTTAATCCACCTAATATCTCAGTCCATACAGTGGCGGGATGGCTCGGCGCACTGTACGAGCTCATGATCGAGACTCTCTTTTGCATCCCTGGTTCGAACCCCGGGTGATGACGCCTTTTGCCGATCTTTTACAGCAAGTGCCTACACGGGGAGCTGTAAGTATTAGTTAATCCACCTAATATCTCAGTCCATACAGTGGCGGGATGGCTCGGCGCACTGTACGAGCTCATGATCGAGACTCTCTTTTGCATCCCTGGTTCGAACCCCGGGTGATGACGTCTTTTGCCGATCTTTTACAGCAAGTGCCTACACGGGGAGCTGTAAGTATTAGTTAATCCACCTAATATCTCAGTCCATACAGTGGCGGGATGGCTCGGCGCACTGTACGAGCTCATGATCGAGACTCTCTTTTGCATCCCTGGTTCGAACCCCGGGTGATGACGTCTTTTGCCGATCTTTTACAGCAAGTGCCTACACGGGGAGCTGTAAGTATTAGTTAATCCACCTAATATCTCAGTCCATACAGTGGCGGGATGGCTCGGCGCACTGTACGAGCTCATGATCGAGACTCTCTTTTGCATCCCTGGTTCGAACCCCGGGTGATGACGTCTTTTGCCGATCTTTTACAGCAAGTGCCTACACGGGGAGCTGTAAGTATTAGTTAATCCACCTAATATCTCAGTCCATACAGTGGCGGGATGGCTCGGCGCACTGTACGAGCTCATGATCGAGACTCTCTTTTGCATCCCTGGTTCGAACCCCGGGTGATGACGTCTTTTGCCGATCTTTTACAGCAAGTGCCTACACGGGGAGCTGTAAGTATTAGTTAATCCACCTAATATCTCAGTCCATACAGTGGCGGGATGGCTCGGCGCACTGTACGAGCTCATGATCGAGACTCTCTTTTGCATCCCTGGTTCGAACCCCGGGTGATGACGTCTTTTGCCGATCTTTTACAGCAAGTGCCTACACGGGGAGCTGTAAGTATTAGTTAATCCACCTAATATCTCAGTCCATACAGTGGCGGGATGGCTCGGCGCACTGTACGAGCTCATGATCGAGACTCTCTTTTGCATCCCTGGTTCGAACCCCGGGTGATGACGCCTTTTGCCGATCTTTTACAGCAAGTGCCTACACGGGGAGCTGTAAGTATTAGTTAATCCACCTAATATCTCAGTCCATACAGTGGCGGGATGGCTCGGCGCACTGTACGAGCTCATGATCGAGACTCTCTTTTGCATCCCTGGTTCGAACCCCGGGTGATGACGCCTTTTGCCGATCTTTTACAGCAAGTGCCTACACGGGGAGCTGTAAGTATTAGTTAATCCACCTAATATCTCAGTCCATACAGTGGCGGGATGGCTCGGCGCACTGTACGAGCTCATGATCGAGACTCTCTTTTGCATCCCTGGTTCGAACCCCGGGTGATGACGTCTTTTGCCGATCTTTTACAGCAAGTGCCTACACGGGGAGCTGTAAGTATTAGTTAATCCACCTAATATCTCAGTCCATACAGTGGCGGGATGGCTCGGCGCACTGTACGAGCTCATGATCGAGACTCTCTTTTGCATCCCTGGTTCGAACCCCGGGTGATGACGTCTTTTGCCGATCTTTTACAGCAAGTGCCTACACGGGGAGCTGTAAGTATTAGTTAATCCACCTAATATCTCAGTCCATACAGTGGCGGGATGGCTCGGCGCACTGTACGAGCTCATGATCGAGACTCTCTTTTGCATCCCTGGTTCGAACCCCGGGTGATGACGCCTTTTGCCGATCTTTTACAGCAAGTGCCTACACGGGGAGCTGTAAGTATTAGTTAATCCACCTAATATCTCAGTCCATACAGTGGCGGGATGGCTCGGCGCACTGTACGAGCTCATGATCGAGACTCTCTTTTGCATCCCTGGTTCGAACCCCGGGTGATGACGCCTTTTGCCGATCTTTTACAGCAAGTGCCTACACGGGGAGCTGTAAGTATTAGTTAATCCACCTAATATCTCAGTCCATACAGTGGCGGGATGGCTCGGCGCACTGTACGAGCTCATGATCGAGACTCTCTTTTGCATCCCTGGTTCGAACCCCGGGTGATGACGTCTTTTGCCGATCTTTTACAGCAAGTGCCTACACGGGGAGCTGTAAGTATTAGTTAATCCACCTAATATCTCAGTCCATACAGTGGCGGGATGGCTCGGCGCACTGTACGAGCTCATGATCGAGACTCTCTTTTGCATCCCTGGTTCGAACCCCGGGTGATGACGTCTTTTGCCGATCTTTTACAGCAAGTGCCTACACGGGGAGCTGTAAGTATTAGTTAATCCACCTAATATCTCAGTCCATACAGTGGCGGGATGGCTCGGCGCACTGTACGAGCTCATGATCGAGACTCTCTTTTGCATCCCTGGTTCGAACCCCGGGTGATGACGTCTTTTGCCGATCTTTTACAGCAAGTGCCTACACGGGGAGCTGTAAGTATTAGTTAATCCACCTAATATCTCAGTCCATACAGTGGCGGGATGGCTCGGCGCACTGTACGAGCTCATGATCGAGACTCTCTTTTGCATCCCTGGTTCGAACCCCGGGTGATGACGTCCTTTTGCCGATCTTTTACAGCAAGTGCCTACACGGGGAGCTGTAAGTATTAGTTAATCCACCTAATATCTCAGTCCATACAGTGGCGGGATGGCTCGGCGCACTGTACGAGCTCATGATCGAGACTCTCTTTTGCATCCCTGGTTCGAACCCCGGGTGATGACGTCTTTTGCCGATCTTTTACAGCAAGTGCCTACACGGGGAGCTGTAAGTATTAGTTAATCCACCTAATATCTCAGTCCATACAGTGGCGGGATGGCTCGGCGCACTGTACGAGCTCATGATCGAGACTCTCTTTTGCATCCCTGGTTCGAACCCCGGGTGATGACGTCTTTTGCCGATCTTTTACAGCAAGTGCCTACACGGGGAGCTGTAAGTATTAGTTAATCCACCTAATATCTCAGTCCATACAGTGGCGGGATGGCTCGGCGCACTGTACGAGCTCATGATCGAGACTCTCTTTTGCATCCCTGGTTCGAACCCCGGGTGATGACGTCTTTTGCCGATCTTTTACAGCAAGTGCCTACACGGGGAGCTGTAAGTATTAGTTAATCCACCTAATATCTCAGTCCATACAGTGGCGGGATGGCTCGGCGCACTGTACGAGCTCATGATCGAGACTCTCTTTTGCATCCCTGGTTCGAACCCCGGGTGATGACGTCCTTTTGCCGATCTTTTACAGCAAGTGCCTACACGGGGAGCTGTAAGTATTAGTTAATCCACCTAATATCTCAGTCCATACAGTGGCGGGATGGCTCGGCGCACTGTACGAGCTCATGATCGAGACTCTCTTTTGCATCCCTGGTTCGAACCCCGGGTGATGACGCCTTTTGCCGATCTTTTACAGCAAGTGCCTACACGGGGAGCTGTAAGTATTAGTTAATCCACCTAATATCTCAGTCCATACAGTGGCGGGATGGCTCGGCGCACTGTACGAGCTCATGATCGAGACTCTCTTTTGCATCCCTGGTTCGAACCCCGGGTGATGACGTCTTTTGCCGATCTTTTACAGCAAGTGCCTACACGGGGAGCTGTAAGTATTAGTTAATCCACCTAATATCTCAGTCCATACAGTGGCGGGATGGCTCGGCGCACTGTACGAGCTCATGATCGAGACTCTCTTTTGCATCCCTGGTTCGAACCCCGGGTGATGACGTCTTTTGCCGATCTTTTACAGCAAGTGCCTACACGGGGAGCTGTAAGTATTAGTTAATCCACCTAATATCTCAGTCCATACAGTGGCGGGATGGCTCGGCGCACTGTACGAGCTCATGATCGAGACTCTCTTTTGCATCCCTGGTTCGAACCCCGGGTGATGACGTCTTTTGCCGATCTTTTACAGCAAGTGCCTACACGGGGAGCTGTAAGTATTAGTTAATCCACCTAATATCTCAGTCCATACAGTGGCGGGATGGCTCGGCGCACTGTACGAGCTCATGATCGAGACTCTCTTTTGCATCCCTGGTTCGAACCCCGGGTGATGACGCCTTTTGCCGATCTTTTACAGCAAGTGCCTACACGGGGAGCTGTAAGTATTAGTTAATCCACCTAATATCTCAGTCCATACAGTGGCGG